>NC_056750.1:338653327-338875772 GCF_019279795.1 Protopterus annectens
AATCTAAACATTTAAAAAGGAAATATTTTCTTTGTGGTTCTCCTATGGTGCCTGTCAAAAATGAACTCTGTAGCCAATTGCTGCACCTGTGAAGCCTGTTGGCTGTTGCTCTTTGAGACATCAAGAAATATCTGAAGTAATCTTTAATTGGAATGCTGATTTCTCTCCACAAATGGGCTGTCCAATCAGCACTCAGACTGAAAGTGTGGGAGGGAAGCCAGAGTTTTGAAGATGGCCAGTTGTTATATCCTGGGCAGGATACAACCCAAACAGCCAAAGGCTACTGCAGCAGTGAGAATGATAAACATCTTAAAAGATTTCAAACTACTAATTTGAGTTGGAAAAAAACTTGAGGATGGCTCAAACCTATGTTGGATATGACAAGACAGGAGCAAGAATGATATAGGCTAGAGATTAACTCCAAGTACTGTTGTCAAAAATAAACAGAAGAAAGACTAGAAAGTAAAAATAGTACAAAAAGCAAATGATGAAAAGCATCTTCTCAAAGCAAAAATCAGGCTGCATATAGTCAGCTGCCATATACTAAACACTTTCAACCTTCTGAACAGAAAGGATATATGATCAAATTCCTCCCTCTCTGCTCAGATTAAACACCAATACAATTTTGGGTGTACATTAGAACATGGAAGACTCAGAATCGTGAATCGCACAACATCGAACACCAAACCTCGAACGCGAACAATGTCGAAAGCTCAAAATTCCAAAAATGGAAACCCTGGACTGCCATAGTTGTCCCATGCAAAGTTATACACCCTGACGTCATTGGGAAATGTGAAATGCGAAGAACGTCTGCTACGAACCACTGTTCAATAGCAGGGTAAACAAGACACAACATCGGAATGTTACATGTGAATGTATTACCCTCTACTGTGGTGCGATCACAGAGTTGGTATATTTAAGTGTGGGGGCCGAAATAGTTTGTAGATGGTTTGCGTATTTTAGTAGTAAATAATGTAAATATTTTGCTGTCTGTAGATAGTGTATATGTAGTGTGGTTATTGTTGTGTGCTAGTATGCTGGTTTTGTTTTTAATATTTACTTTTTGTTGAGCGGAGTAGAGTACTCAATGTTTATGTTTGTAGGGTAGTGACATTAGGTGGCTGGGTTGTGTTTTGACAGTTTAAGAGGCATGGCGTTTGGTGTGTTACGGTTAGGTGAGCGGATGGCCAAGTGTTTTTGTTTGTACCTTCCGTTTCAAAATTATGCGCTTTCGGGGTTTTTTTGCATTCGATGTTCTGTGTTCGATGTTGTGTGCTTCAACATTTTCGTCTTTCGATGTTCCAATTTAAACCGTATAATTTTAGCTACTCTGATCAGTGACTGGCTGAACATCTAAGGCTGGAAAGTTTAGTGTGTGTGTGTGTGTGGTGTGTGAATAACACTACATGCTTTTCTATGAATATTACTGATTAAGAAAACTGCAATACTGCAGAAGAAATGTCATGGAGAGCAAATGCTGTAGTAATGCAAACAAACACCCACTAACAGCTCACAGTACAGGCATACTGCTTACGTCATTTCTATAGATGCTTCAAACAAATATTTATTTTTATTTACTTGACATTTGTTAAACAGGTTAGTCTGACTGGGCAGCAGACCTTTTTCAGCAGACGCCCAAGGAGAAAAGATCCAGTATTACAAGTAAAAAAGTAGACTAAGGGTAGGAAAAAAGCTCCATTATTACAAGTGAAAATAGTAAAAAAAATTATTACATACATAGATAAAATATGTCAAAACAATAACAGAGTTACATACAATTAAATACAGAGACCAAGTCAAACATGATAAAAAGGTCACAATCATGCAATCAAAGAGAACAAATAAATTATAGTGCAGATTATATACAAGAGATAGCCAAAAAAACAAACTCAGGGTGCCAATAGCAAAGAATACAGGCTGTAAGCTGCAAGTACTACTGCCTATTAGTAGGAGTTTAAAAGCAGTTAAAAGAGAATGGAGGGAAAAGCTGGAGGTTACTGCAGTAGCATTAGAGGAGGGGAGGGTAGATTAAGTTGGGTCATTGCATAAGCATGACCATGATTTAAGGAGACTGTCTTTTAGTGATATTTTGAAGGAGTTAGTGTTGGGGATCGATCTTACACTTAGTGGTAGTTTATTCCAAGCATTTGTCACAGAGTGGCTGTAGAGGAGTTTGCCAATATTTTTACTGGACAGAAACTTGCAATAGGTGCTGCTGAGAGGTACAGAGTGAGCAGTCAGGAGTACAGGGTTGGATGAGGGTAGAGACAGGAGGACAGGATGAGGGTTTATATACGATAGACTGAGCCAGGTGAAGCTGGGGTAGTAGGATTTACTGGTGAAATTGCAGCCACTGAAGGTTTTTCAAGGACAGGCAGTGGTGAGAGTGATAGCTTTGATTAGTGGCATATCTTGCAATCTTATAAGTGAGTTCCAGTTTAGACAGATGATTGGACTGAAGGTTGGTGAGAATAGGGGCAGCATTCATTAGAGTGGCCTTGCACCAAATATCTCCACCGCCAACATTCTAAAAGGGAGGAGTGGTGAAGTTTAGCTCTTGGAAGAACTAAAAAGATATGCTAGCATGAAAGGGGTTATTTCCATCTGCGATACTGGAAACATTTGTTCACAGTATGCAACCACTGCACCCATTTGCCAGCTACAGAGGATGGGATGCAGAGTCAAATATTCAGTTCTCTTTCCTTGGGGGAGCTTTCTGGGCTATTACTGGCTTGATGGTTAATATCAATGTTTTGAGAGGTACTGATAAACATGTGAGGTGGCCCCCTGCATGTGTGTATAACCTGCATT
Source organism: Protopterus annectens (assembly GCF_019279795.1). Classification (NCBI taxonomy): domain Eukaryota; kingdom Metazoa; phylum Chordata; order Ceratodontiformes; family Protopteridae; genus Protopterus; species Protopterus annectens. Next base: position 338,656,139 of record NC_056750.1, read on the forward strand.
GACATTACTGCATGTTCAAACACTGAGATGAGATGGCAGTGAAACAGGCTTAAAGAGCTGGTAGGTGTTACTATACTGGAGTATAAAGTAGCCTCTACATTTCCTCTTTTGTAAGAAAGGCAGGAGCCAACAAGTGAAGGGTTATGTCTGGGACTGCTAGAAAAAAAGAGATGTGATGGGTTGTGGGTGGTGTAGGAACAGGCTGGATGGAACCAGAGCGAAGAAGAATTGATGGTGGTTACAGGGCTTTACCTATCCAAGAAAACTTCCTAGAAGATCATGTTTTAAGATATGCACAGTAAGTTACCTGAAGAATTCTCTCCTGGTGAACTCCAACAAAATCTAAAGCGTCAGACAAAAAGGTGTATCCCAGTGTTTTAAGGAGACGCTCCATTAGGGATACACACAAGCAGTACACCCCAGGCCACGATGGTGCATCCAGTGATTTTCGTGAAGAACTTAGAATCTGAAGAAACAAACAAAACAAAAAATATTTATGACTTTTGACTATCACAGACTGAATTTATCATTTCCAGCAAAAAAAAAAAAAGAAACTACAGGAGATAAGGTACTGAGCTAAAACACCGAGACTGTAAATAAAAAGTCAAACTTACCTACATATTGTGAGATACTAAACAGGTTATTTATCTTCATGATCTAGACTTTTTCAGATTAAATGTTAAACAAACCGGCACAACTGAATAATATAAAAGAAGACAACTAACTTCCTCATGGTTCATATTCTCAAATAAAAAATGCACTTACTGCCTCAGTAAGACAAACACGTAAACTTACCATAATAGTAGATGTTGTAATACATCATTCTTGCAGAAGCCTAAGCTATTTGGGAGTCCTACCCACTACCACAGTTTCAAAGCTTTAGGGAATCCTTATTGCACTCTGTTAAGAGGCTCAAGATGAACTCCATAAAAAAAAAAAAAAGGCAGAGTACCAAGACCTTAGAGCTTTCTTGCCCCAAGTAGCGGGAAAATAGCCCCAAAAGGGAAAAGGCTAAGAAATATGCAAGGATAACTATATTCACAATGGAATATACTTCAACACCCTGGCGATACAAATACCAAATGAAGGAGCTTGAAGGAGGGGACAGCTACTGCAACAATGATCTATTAAAGCATATGGTAAGTTTACTTGCACAGCTGTTATGTGCTCTAGATCACTGTTGCTTAGAAATTAAGAAGAGAGGAGGAAATAAACCAATACTTTACCTAAGAGCCAAAACATTCTCTCAGAAGATGCGCACAGTGCGTGTCCTAATGTGGTGAGGCAGTCTATTTTTTTCAGACAGCTAGCACTGAAGAAAATAATTCCAAGGCTCATAGGCACTACCCCTTCTCCTGTTTAGGCCACTTTTGTAAGTATTTGGAGGCATGGACTTGCACTTCCATTTGTCTCTGCAACCATCTTGGCTGAAAAGGGCATTTTGAGACACTGTAGTAATTGTCTCATGTTTACTGATAACCACCTACCAATTAAGCAAACTGACAGTGTGTGAGAGATGTAGTTGTATAATGTTATTGAAGGCAAAGCTCTCACATGTAGCCACTACAAATAACAAGCAAGGTGTCGGTACCACACAACACTACACTAAACCGATCGACCTACATATGCTGAGACTCTTAAAATAACCTACTTAAAACCACAAAGGCTACCTAAATGTAACCTAAGAAATAAGTACCTTCAGAAATCTACAAAGACTCACAAACAGGACAGACAGCACACATCATGAAACAGACTCACATTAATTAAATTCAAAAGCACATAAGGCAAACCTCCAGACAATCCAATTTTCTAATCATAGGTGACTCCATAGTGAGCCACACCGATGCAACACTCACCAGGCTCTGGAAGTAGTGGGTAATGATAGCTGCCTATCAGGTGCCAATTTTTCCCATATCACATATGCACTCAAGTTCTTGTACCAAAAGCACACATATGGTGCATTCCTGGCACAAGTGGATGTAAATGACTTGAAACACAACTCCCTGAACTATATGAAGAGAGACATGACAGAGCTCTTGGAATTTGTGTCTGTGGCAGGTATTTATTTATTTAATTTGTTTACCGAGGTAAGGCACTGATCAATTCTGCCCATTTTTTAGTCTCTGCCTGGGACCAAAATTGACCAGATATACAAACTAGATGAATCTGAACACACAAGTAACAGTAAAACAGTACAATGGTAGAGTAGTGCTTAAGATACACAATAAATCCAATGTATTAATTTCCAACATGCACAGGAGGTTCACAACAGTTGAGAAATTACAGTACAATAAATTAGATATGTGAAAAGGAGCAAAGGATCTTAGTGGAGAAGAGTTAAAGTGATACGACCGGAAGAGTAACGAGTCCATTCTGCTTGTTTAACTAAATGTGATTTTAGTATAGAATGAAACTCGGAATAAGAGAATGAGTGTTATTTCCAGTGAGAGGGATTCCCACAGATTGGACCCGAGAACTGAGAATGCATGGTCCGAGATATGTAGCTAGTACTGGGGGGGGTTGTGTTTTAGAACCAGAGTGGCGCAAGTTTCTTCAATTGTATTTGGGAGGGGGGATCTCTTATTAGTTCTGATGCTAAAGGAGGGAGAGTACGTTCATGTAGGAGTTTGTACAGTTGAGAATTTAAACCCAGTCTGCTCTTTGGTTAACTGGGAGCAAATATGCCTCTTCTAGTGTTATACAGTGGTATCCACTTCTTGGGAGTGTGTGTAATAAAGCTGCATAATCTGTTCTCTAACGTTTGAATGGTGGTGGAGTTTTTAGTGGAGGCTGCTGATATAAGAGGGAGGCTGAATTTGAGTTGAGGGAAGTTGGATTCCTTCCCTATTGCAAACCTTGTGGAATACAAGAGGAAATGGGATATTTTTGTGTCCGGAAAAGTGGGGGGAATTCATTTTTTACATGCATTATCAAGATGAAAGTGGAAGTTGAGTGAGAGGTCTAACCAGAGACCAAGATACTTGAAAGAAGTGACTTGCTCTAAGGGGTGGTGGTTATGATCATAAATCATTAGTTTCTTGGATCTGCTTAGTTTCTCTTAGAACCAAAAAGCACAGATTTAGTTTTGGATGCATTTAGTATGAGGTTTTTAGTAGTAATTCACTCACTGAGGCAACTGAACTCAGACTGTAGTTAGATAACTTTGGAACCAAGGGATGGCATCAGCCTAGCCTTGAGCAGTATTCCACCATACTCAAGAATGATGCCACAATCTGAAAAATATATGACTAAATTCAACAACTGGCTTAGCTTCTGGTGTCATTCAAAGGGGGTACAATATATATCAGCCTGGAAAAAGATGGTTGACAGTCCTAACTGCTTTGCCAGGGATGGCTTGTACCTTCCTCCCCAAGGCTTCCAGATATTGGGCAATACCTTGCTCGCCCTCGCAGTGTCAAAGTTTAAAACAATCCGGTAATTAATGAAAAAAGACCAATAGGATGACAGCTAGTCCGCAAAGTTCTTTACTGTTAAGCGCTTACTGCCTCACTGGACTTCTTCAGAACATATAATACACATCATCATGCAATTAAATACCCCCAATTATCCATTCACCAATCAAAATTCATTATACTTTAACAATCATCAATTCATTACTCATATTTCATTACTAAGCGTTCCCCTTACAGCCTACTACAAATTCTTAGGAGCACACCTATAAGTAATACTACTTCACTTAATCCTGGGAACCTTACAGTGTTTAGTTTAAGTTGCCATTTTAAATCATTTTCTTCAATTACATTTTCCCAAGGTCCGCCCCTTGGATTCCATTTGCCTTTTTCTAAAATAGGAACTTAAACCCAGTAAAGTTTCTACAAGTTATTTATGTTTCACCAACTGTTCAAATCTTCCCTATTTATGTCATAAATGTGGTCTGGTATACATGAGGATTTATTGTTCAATATCCACTGATTTGGAGGCAAATCTGGGTACCTTCTTGAAAATAGGAGCTCGCTGAAAGAGAATTTGTATCCCTGAAAAATTATCTTTAAGACCCATTGGTCCTTTGATACAGAAAGCCAATTTTCTTTTAAGTGGGAGAGTCTTCCTCCTAGATTTTGGTGAGTGAATGGAGGACAGAGGGGGATAGGGGGAGTCATTGTGAGTTTTTGCCATAGAAGGGTGGCTTTGAACTCCTTGCCTTTGGGGAGGAAGTGGTCCACTGTTTGCTTCTGTCTGCTGGCCCTGGGATATGGGCCTGGATGGTCTGTCCCTGCGGGGCTTGCTTTGGCTCTACCTGCTAGGTGCAGGGAAGGACCAGTGCTTAGAGGGAAAGTTCCTGCTGAACCTGGGAGGTTGAACCTGAAAGAAATCTTACTGTTTCCATAGATTTTGCTTTGTCTTTCATTTTGTTAAACACCTCTTCTGCTTTTACTCCAAACAAGCGCTCCTTATACAGGGGTGCATCAATAAGTTTAAACTTGACATGATCAGGGAGAGGTTGTTCCTTCAGCCATGCATGTCTCCTAATGACAGATCCTGTCACTGCTGCCCTGCTAGAGGCTTCTAGGGCATCATATCAACAGTGTAATGAGTGTTTGGCCACTTGACAGAGTGCAGGAAATCTGCTAACTCTTTTGAATTGGCACAGTCAGGAAAAGTAGAAATTTTTTGTTTTAATAGTGCCAAAGTGTGTTGCTGATATTTTAACATATGGAACTGACAACTGAGTGTTCTGATAGCTAAGGTTGCAGAGGTGTATACTTTTTTACCCCATCTGTCTAGGGCTCTGGAGTCCTTGTCAGAAGGAATAGGATTCTTGGCAGAACTAGTCTTAGCTCCTTTAGGTCCCTGTGTAATAACATCTGGGTCTGCAGCAGGATTTCTGTACAGGTATTTGTGAGAATCCAGTACTCTGTAATACCAGTCAGGTTTACTGGGAACGGGTGGGAGGGCGTCAGGGGCTAAGCTGGATTCATAGAAAACATCATCCACCACTTCTAAAATAGGGGAGGGTGTGGCGAGGGGTCTGTGTTGGGCAGGTCCAGAAACTCTTCAAGTCTTTTCTTAGATTGGGGAAAATCCTGAGATTCCCACTGGAAATGTTCTCCGAGCGTGTTAAGGGTTTCCCTGAAGGAAAGGTCCTCCTGGAGGGGAGGCAGAAGGGATGGATTCTTCTGCATCTGAATCCTCATAAGCAGCCAGAGGTTGCTGTTCCTCTTCAAAATCTGAATAGGCAGATTCCACAGAATCCTGTTGTCATAACTTCTGGAGAAGGGTGCCTTTTCCTTTTAGAAGTTGTGGCCTGACTACCCCGGATAAGGGAGATGAGATCCTCTGTCATTTTAAGCATTTGTGCTTGGGGTGGTGGAGCAGAAGCAAGATGGTGGCTAGAAGAAGATCTTCTAGGAGTGGCCTGGCTTCTAGGCCGGAGAGAAACCGTAGTCGGATGAGAAGACTTCGTTTTTTTGTCTAGATTTTCTAGTGCAAAAGGCCTCCCCGGAAGCCGGTGCCTGCGTCACGGCTCTGGACCCAACCGAGGCAGAGACAGCCAAAGGCTTGTAAGATGAAGATTTCTGCAGCATAGCGACCTGCGTAGATACCGAATTGGGCATCAGGGGGCTGCAAAAGTGCCTGAATGAATTCTGGAGAACTGACGACCTGCTTAGCAGCATCGTCGTCGGAAGGCTTAGTCTTATGTGGTCTGTCTCTATCTTTATCTCTGTGTTTTTTTGGAATGTCCACGGATTGTTGGCTGATGGACGCCATATCAGAATGCAAAGATGGAACACGAAAATAACTGTCTACAATAAGAGCTCTACGGTGAATGGCACTTGCATTAAAGAGGGCACAGAACCGGCAACAGGGGACATTGTGGTCTGGGCCTAAACAAGTGACGCAGTAAGAATGGAAGTCTCTGTGTGGGATCTGCTTTCCACTTTTTCGGACACTGGTTAGAGCAAGAAAAAAGGGTCCCCAACGGGGTACTTATCTTTAGATGTTTTCGGCTGAAATTCAAAGTCTGGTAGTGACTGACCAGCACTCGTGTGAACTGCTTTTGCTACGGGCTCTATGGCAAGAAAGACTTGGCTGCTTTGCTTTATAGCACTGATGACCTGACATCAGACTAAAGGTGACTACAGCCGACGCAGAAAAACATTGACTCTGGTATTCAGGCTGTCCGAGGGCTACCACAGCAGGGATAACCCACAGGTGATGACTGCAACAGTGAAACATGATCATCTTCAGTTCAGCCTCGTATGCAGGTTCAAATGTAAAATGTACAAGTTTCTCTAGAACAAAACGGAGATACCAAGGATAAGCCTCCTGTTTCATAAACATTTAACTTGAGGTTGGGAATAAAGGGGGTGATCTATGGGTAGAAAAACAGAGATGGCAGATAGATGAATCTTGAAAGAAGATTAAGAAGGGCCAGAGGATAACTTACACAAATATTTTGAAACCAGAAACATCTGGGCTGTAAAAGTATCCTTGTTCTTACTTAGCTATTAAATAGAAAATCTTTTCCACTCACCAATATATGATTTTCTAGTAGCAGGTTTCTTAGCCTACCTGCTGCACTGCTTTGTCTTCAGAAAATATGTGCCAAAAGTATTAAAACTGAATAATCTAGGCAGTCATTTGAAGAATCTGAAAGTTGTGGTATATCAAACAACCCCTATCTAGCGCAAGCCCAGTCTGTCCAGGAGTTTGTGGCAATTGTCCTAGGCCATTTTCAAAAGAAGGGATAACCACTGTTGCCCGGATCAAAAGGGATTCACCACAATAATCTCTGGCAAGTCCTTCTGAATGTTTAGAATGACCCCTGCTGTCAATGGAAAGGTGTACAGGAACATTCCCAAACATGGGAATAAGGCATTTATTCCAGGCCTGCTTGCAAGAAATCCTGGAGTAGAAGTTCTTTAACTGTCTGTGGTGAATGAAGTGAAACAGATCTATATGAGGAGTTCCAAACAACTGGATCAATTCATTGAAGAACCCCAGGTTCAGTTTCCATTTATGGGGGTCTATCCTGGCCCTGCTTAACTTGTCTGCAATAATATTTTCCTCTGACTTAATGTAGGCAGCCTGAAGGGATAGACTGTGTTTAGTTGCTAGTTCCCTGGCTACCATAGTTAGTCTGCAAAGGGGATATAATCTCCCCCTCCCCTCATTTACGTACCATATCACAGTGGTATTGTCTGTGATTACTAGCTAATGACCTGGAATCCAAAGATGGTTTAGAGATTTGAGACCATTTATTACTGCTATCATTCCTTTGCAGCTTTAGCCTGTCCTGCTTGTTTCACAGACCCTGAACTTTTACTCCCTTGAAAATAGCTCCCCAAGTAAAGTCCAAGGCATCTGCGGTCACAGAAAGAATAGCAGCTTGATGGGAGAAGAAGAAACTTACGTTGAGACAATTGTTCCAACCACCAAAGTAATTTCCTTCTGACAAACCCCAACACTGGGATCCTCCTCATAGACAATCTGACTAGTATTCTTTCTTTTACATCTCTTCTTTTATTTTCATCACATTTTCAAGATTATCCATACTAAACCAACTTTAACTACATACTATCATATGTTGCTACTACCTGCTATACTTTTTAATTGTATGTCAAACCAACTATGCTTATGTAAATATCTTATGTATAATCATACAACGATTTGTTACTATCGGCTATATTTTGTAATTGTATGCCTAAACCAATATGTAAATGTAAATATTTTATGTATTTTAACAACTGTTTCTGGAGCTTTCCTCCCTGGGCCTCCACTGAAAACGGACAGCTATGTCTAGTCGGACCTCCCTGGTAAACAAATGTAAATTAAATAATAAAATAAAACAAAGTGGGCACTGGTTTTGAGTATAAAAAGATGAGAGAAACCAATGATTTTTTTTTTAAGTGTAGTCTGGCCAGAAATATAGTCTTCAAATATCCCCCTGTATGAGGTCAGAGACTGTTTGTAGAAAAATCTGAAATTGTTCCATGTAGACATCTACTTTGTCTTGACGAAGAAAAGCCCTCATGAGAGATGTATCCTGAAGGCATCCCAGAAATACTATCCTTTAATAAGAAGGAATGAGAAAAAGATATTTGAATGTTTATCTGAAATTCCATACTGAGGAGGAGGTCACTGTCTCAGGCAAGTGATTCCTGACATTTTGAAACAGAGTCTCCAAATAGAGGATAGTCATCTAAATATGGAAAAACAGTGCATTGCAGGTTGTAGGGCCATTCATATTACCGGTGTGAGACACTTTACATTCCCTTAGAGATGTAAATAAGACCGATAACTGAAAATGTAAGCCAGACAAGAAAATCCTAAAAACAGTCTGAATGTTTTAGCACTCCATCAAATAAAGCTTTTATTCGGAAACCGATTAAAAGCTACTATGCATTCTTCCAGCCAAAAGGCAAAATGAGGCAGGGATGAGGGATACTCACAAGGATAAATTGCTCAATGTAATCTTCAACTGACTCAGGTTTTCAAAAGTGCAGAGCGTACATACCAAAAGTCCTTTTCAGGACTACCAGAGTATCTCTGTTTAGATCATTACATTTTTCCTTCCCTTAGGAAGGCTTAGGATATGGAATCCACCAGTGAAGAGTACTACTATCATCAAGTCTTTGAGAATACGGATCTGATGATAAGACATCTTTTTTACTCAAGAGTTACCAACAAACTGAGTTGAGATGATGTATAACAGAAACTGAACAGAAAAGCATCCTGAACTTTGGGACGTGATGTGAAATTTTAGAAAGGAAGGGTCTAGATCTTATCACCATGTTCCTCCTCCCTTTGACACCAGAAAGATTCCTGAATAAAATTCTTTCCCTGTTTGATCTAGGGAAATTTGCTTTAAGACCCCTAAAGAAAGCAGTTGTTCCAGAACCTGAGGAAAAGGGGAGTTTTGTTTGAAAGATTAGGTGGACCCCCCCCTCCAAAAAAGGAGGAAGGGACTCCCACTGTCAACAATAGCCATTTTGAATGATTCTCAAGAGACCTTGCTTGAAGTTGTCTGATGCCACTGAGGTAAATGAAGACCTAGAATTAACGAAAAATTTAATGGAATCCCATGGTGGGAATGGGGAAATACCTAAAGTTACATGAAGTCAGTCATTTCTTGGTGCTGACAGGCTCCCCATTTTTTTCCTGCCATTGCTGTTTGAAGTACAGCTTGCTTGAACCTTGCCAGGACAGTTTGTTCTGCTTTCTATAAAAGGATCATCAATTGGAAGAAAAGGTCCTATTAAACTCTGGCAAAGGAGGATTGAAAAATGTCTAGCCCAACCCAAATTAACTTTACTCTCATCAAGTCTTTTCAGTGCTTCATCAGAAGAGGGGCCAAACAATACTTCTCTGTCTATGGGAGCATTCAAAATCTCAGCTTTGACATCCTCTGGTAAATTCTGACAATGCAAACAAGCAAACCTTCTCATTACTGATCAAATAGCATCTCTGGATACAACATCAGCAGACTCATAACACTACTTCAGAGTGTTTGTTATCTGAGAAACAGAAGCTATTAGACATTCTCATTTTTCAAAAGCAAGTAGAAATTTTGAGATACAAGCCTGACAATTCAGAATTCTGAAAACTGTAGCAGAAGAATATACTTTTCTCCCAAATCTATCAAAAGCTTTCCCATGCTTGTCAGAAGGAATAGGGTTTGCATTCACAAGATGTTTGGCAACAGATATTTTTTGCTTAAGAAATAACTGCTGGGGTCTGATTTGGGATTTGAAACTATATATTTGTGGGTCTGTGATGTCTTATAAAGTCAATCTACACTGCAGGCTGTCAAGAAAACTTTATTTAATGGCAGTACAACAAGAGGAACAGCTGCATGATGAGGAAAATCCAGCTATAATGAATCAAAATATTTTTTCTGGGATACTGCAATGTCAGTCTGTTTCCACTGAAACAAGTCTTTCATCCTGGCTACAGATTAAAAGAAAAATAACTTTTCAGGGGGACTGTCTGAAGAAAAACTTGTTTTCAGAATCAGATTTCCCTGCCTATGATACAAGTAGTGGAGAAATACATTCCCAGCCTAATTCCTGTCCTTCAGACTGGGAATCAAACTATGATAGAGTGGAAAAGAATCTTTCTTTTGAAAGTCAGTGGATCAGAATTTAAAGAACTAAAATCTTGAAATAAGCCCATAACAAAATCCAAGCACTCTTCACTGGCTATGTTAAACAGGAGAAGGCATATGCCCAAGTTTGTTTTTTTCAGAATAAGAGACTCCTAGAAAAAGACTGATCCAAAGATGGTGCTCTTCCCTGGGAATCAAGCAGAATACGTTGACTTTGTTGCAAAACAGATTATGCTAACTCCTCTGAGACTAACAAGTGTGTTTTTCCTTCCCTGAAGAGGCAACCCAGCAGCTGCAAAGGATGCGAATATCTTCAGTTCCTTAGCAGCTTCTCAATTCGCAACATCAGTGGCACTGAGAGAAATTGAGCAGTCCGTGGTACCTGATTTGGCCACAGCAAAGTCACTCATTAATAGCTGAAGCAATGAGAAAGCTGGCTTGACTACTGAAGACTCAAATAAAACTTTGTTCTTCTTGAGGACAGGGTGGGAAGTACTGAAAGTCCATAGCTTACTCCATGTTGGAGCTGAGAAAAATGTCTGATAAACAGAATCTTGAATTTTTTCACAGACTATAATACACTTGTAACACAATACTGATTTTTAAACAATTGCCCCAAACAGGTAAACCTAATAAAAAAAAAAATAAAACTTTGCAAAGTTAATTTTTAGTGGCAACTACTAAAAACAGAGCTCCTAGCTGAAATATATTATCTTCTACAGAAAAAGTAACTTTTCTTCATAAATATTGGTAAAATGGAAGGCTTTTCCCAGGGATACTTACTTGCCCAGCCTTGGTGAAGCTCTAGCACTCAAAGCCTGTAGGCAGAGCACACTTCAACGACAAGAAAGTTCTAAAGGTTTGGTATCCTAATCACTGACTTTATATGTTCTCAAGCCCTTCAAGGTTTAGGGCTCATGGATGGTGTCCTAAAACTTTGGATGCTGGTCAGTTGTCCTTTCATTGCAAGATATAACCCAAACTGATTAGGCTAACGCAACAATGATCTAATAATGAATATCTGCTTTACAACATTAAAAAAATTAAATAATGAAATTTATTTTATAAAAATGAGTACATTTTTTAAAATTATCTCCTTCTTTAATCCATTCAGCATCCTTCTAAACATTAATGACAAAGTAGGGATTATGTTTGAGAACCCTCCCCCCAGTTTAAAACAGTCAATAAACTTCAGTCTTTTTAAGCCACTTTTTGCAGAATCATAGTTCACATGCCAAAATTCATCTAGTTGCACTGATGTATTATAATTCTCGCATTTGTTTCACAAATTGCACATTGTTGCTGGTCTTCCTCCTGAACATCTCAATTTCCTAACACAGATCTCTGGTTCAAGTCCAAGGTAATGACAATTCTTCTAGTCTGCTCCTGGGCTTTTGTTTTTGTCTCCTTCAAGCATTTTCCTATGGAATAATGGAAATGGACTCAGTGGCAATGCCTCTCTCTCTGTGCTTTGCTAGCACATTCTGACCAGTTCTGCATCCAAAAATGCCTGATTCTCCTGGAAAAATATTCTGAACACAGCTGGCTATAACAACGTGAATCTTACATCTGCCTCTCTATCTCCTGATAAAATTCCCAGCACCAGGATTCCTGCAGTGAATAATCACTTTCCTCAAACACTTTGGTGTGCCTGATTTTTAATCTTTCTCCCTTCTGTCAGTTTTTTCAAGAGCAGCTCATTTTGCTGGTATGATTGTAAATTTACTACAATAGGTCTTCAATGTTTTCTCAAGTACAGCGGATATAAAAAGCGTACCCACCCCTGTTAAAATGCCAGGTTTTTGTGATATAAAAAAATGAGACCACAATAAATCATTTCAAAACTTTTCCCCACCTTTAATGTGACCTATAACCTATACAATTCAATTGAAAAATAAATTTAAGGGAAAAATATAAAAAAAAAACATACAATAATCTGGTTGCATAAGTGTGCACACCCATAAACTAATACTTTGTTGAAGCACCTCCTTTTGATTTAATTACAGCATAACAGCATTCAGTTTTCTTGGGTAGGAGTCTATAACCATGGCACATCTTGACTTGGCAATATTTGCCCACTCTTCTTTGCAAAAGGACTCCAAATCTGTCAGATTGCGAGAGCATCTCTTGTGCCCATACCTCTTCAGGTCACTCTACAGATGTTCTATTGGATTTAGGTCTGGGCTCTGGCTGCGCCATTCCAAAACTTTTATTTTCTTCTGTTGAAGCCATTCTTTTGTTGATCTGGATTGTATGATTGGGGTCATTGTCATGTTGAAATGTGAAATTTCTCTTCATCTTCAGCTTTCTAGCAGACACCTAAAGGTTTTGGGCCAAAAGTGACTGGTATTTGGAACTGTTCATAATTCCCTCCACCCTTGACTAAAGCCCCCAGTTCCAGCTGAAGAAAAGCAACCCCAAAGCACGATACTACCACCACCATGCTTCACCGTGGGGATGGTGTTCTTTTGGTGATGTGAAGTGTTGTTTTTGTGCCAAAAGTATCTTTTGGAATTGTGGCCAAAAAGTTCAACCTTGGTCTCATCAGACCATAACACATTGTCCCACATGCTTTTGGGAAACTATGTATTATTTTGCAAATTTTGTCAGGGCCTGGATGTTTTTCTGTTTAAGAAAAGGCTTCCATCTTGCAACCCTACCCATAGTCCAGACATATGGAGAATACGGGAGATTGTCACATGCAGTACACAACCAGTACTTCTCAAAAATTCCTGCAGCTCCTTCAATGTTGCTGTAGGTTTCTTGGCAGCCCCTGGACCAGTTTTTGTCTCATCTTTTCATCAATTTTGGAGGGACGTCCAGTTCTTTGCAACGTCACTGTTGTCCCATATTTTCTCCACTTTTTGAGGACTGTCTCCACTGTGTTCCATGGTATATCCAATGCTGTGGATATTTTTTTGTATCCTTCTCCGGATACCTTTCAACAATGAGATCCCTTTGATGCTTTGCAAGCTCTCTGCGAACTATGGCTTTTGCTGTAGCAGGCAACTGAGTAAATGTTAGGAAAATCCTACTAGGACATCTGAACTTTATTTGGGGTTAGTCAGAGTCTCTTTAATTGATGTCAGGTTTGTACCCAAAAAGTCTGAAAGTTGTAATTAAATCAAAAGGTGCTTTAACAAAGTATTAGTTTAAGGGCATGCACACTTACGCAACCAGCGTATTATACATTTTTTATTTTTTATATTTTATCCTCTAACAGATTTGTTTTTCAATTGAACTGTACAGGTTATAGGTCACATTAAAGGTGGGAAAAGGTTTGAAATTAATTATTGCGGTGTCACTTTTTTATATCGCAAAAAACTGGCATTTTAACAGGGGTCTAGTCACTGTATATATGGGGCATATAGATGATGTTCACTGAATTAACCAACCCTGCTGGTAATACCAGTCCAGGTATTTATTTGTTCTTTCATAAAATTAATACAAACTATTCCTTCTAGTTCTGGTATAGCAGAAAATCTCAGGATTGCTCTACATGGTCTGCCTACTAATTATTTTTGAAAATCTTTTTCTTGAGAAGACTCATGTTCATTCTTTCATTTAAACCTCTGATTTCTGCAGTTTTATCAACTCATCTGAATAGCTACTTAAAGCTTCTTCTATTTTTCCATTTTTTGTGATTTTACTTTACATATTATAGGTTCATACTAGGCTATCTGCCCTAGGGCATTTATAAGCCTAGCCAGAATGTGTTTGGCTTTTGCCACCCATTTTAAATTTATTTTGCTATGCCCTTTTTCAAGGTTAGTATACTGTGCCTCTGTCTAACAGTGACACAGAAGTGATACCCGGGTTAAACCTACGATCTCCCATCCACTCATCAAGATTCCTCTTGAAGAGAGTCAATGAGGGACTCTGCCTAACCTGGACTGGGATTTTATTCCAGAGTGAAAGGAGCCTCTGGGTTATGAATCTGTCCCTCCAGCATGTCCTATTTATTTCAGTGCTGAGGTTGAAGTCTCTCGAGCGTGTAGCTCGATGGGATTTGGATTTTGAGGTGCAGCATGTCCATTAATTCCGGGTTGGACATGGCTTTATACGTCAGGCACAGATCGCCTCTGAACAGGCAGTATGCCACTGAGTAAAGCTGGAGTTTCTTTAACTGGGCAGCATATGGCATCTGTTTGAGCCCTTTGATCCTCTTGGTGAGGTACTTTTGGGGTCTTTCCAGTTGCTGCAGGTGTCTGGTAAGGTACATCCCAAAAGGGGCATTGTACTCAATTATGGGCCTGATGAGGGATGAGTAAAGAGGCACGATGACCTCCCCTGATCTAGATGTGAATCCCTTCATGATTAGGTGGGCTATATAAAATGTTTTTCTAACCACTTTGGCCACGTGGTTGTCAAATGAGAGATTGCTATCAACTTGGGTCCCCAGGTCCCTAATTACTTCTTCTGTACTTAATGGATTACCACCTATGTGGTAATTTGTGGGCACTTTGTTTTTGCCAAAGGGGATGACTATACACTTTTTGGCATTTAGCTTGAGACCATGGCTCTGGCACCAGTTGTCTGTTTCTATGAGGCCCTTTTGGAGGATGCTTGTGTCGGCTGGAGAGTCGATTATGGCGCCCAGTTTGCAGTCATCTGTGAACTTGGTCAGCCACAGTCCTTCCATGTTGGCCTGTACCGCCGATAAATATATACCGAACAAGAGAGGTCCCAGGACTGAGCCTTGTGGGACACCACTTATAACTGGTTTGTGGTTTGGAGTCTGACATGGCTCCAGCAATTCTAACCATGTGGGTTCTGTCCTTGAGCCAGTTTGCAATCCATCTAGTGACATAGGGGTTTATATTTAAGCTGGTGAGCTTATCTATAATGCCCGAGTGGGGTATTGTATCGAAGGCTTTTGCGAGGTCCAGGTAGGCTGTGTGGACCACCTTCCCCTCGTCAATGACCTTGGTGACTGTTTCAAAGAAATCAACCAGGTTTAAGAGGCAGGATCTGCCCTTAACAAAGCCGAACTGGGTAGGATCCAGTGTTTGTAGGTCCCCAATATCTTTATTTATGAGGTCCATGATGATCATTTCCATAGCTTTGAAGACCAAGCTAGTCAGGCTTATGGGGCGATAGTTTCCAGGATCCGTTGAGGCACCACCTTTATGGAGAGGGACCACTGTTGCTGTACGCCACTCTTTGGGCACATATCCTGTAGTAAGGCTGAGACTGAACAGTAGTTTTATGTTTGGGTTTAGCTCTTCTTGGAGTTCATGTAGGACGCAGCCCGGGACACCATCTGGTCCCATTGATGCTGTGTTTTTTGCTTTGGAGACGGCGGCTCTTACCTGAGCATCTGAGATGTCAGGGGGCAGCACTCTGCTGGGATAGATATTTGCCCTTTTGGTGGGGAGGGGGGAGAAGTTTGCGCTGAACCTGTCAGCTAGGATGTTGGCAATGTCTGTGGGTTCGGTGTATTTTTTGTCATTTTGGACTAATTCTGAGCATATCTGGGAATTACCACCCAGGTTCCTAACATAACTAAAGAAAGCCTTGTGATTATCCTTAATGTCCTGTGCAATTTTTCTCTCGAAGCTGGCCTTAGACAATTTTGTGTGTGCCCGTAGTTTTTTGCTAATACTGATCAGTGATGCCTTCCCTTTTTGGGATTTTGCTCTATCATTTAGTAGCTTCCTCCTTCTATTGTATAGTTTGTTTATGGCTGGGGTCCACCAGACAGGACGTCTGCCTTTGGAGGATTGGGTCTTGGTTTTATTTGGGATTGCATGATCCATGCATTCCTGAAGGTGTTCATAGAATGTGTTTATAAAGGATTCTGCAGTCTGGGACGTATTTTCCACAGGCCCGGGGGCTTTGAAGGATTCCACCTCAGTTTTGAGGAGTGTGAAATTTGCTTTAGAGAAGTTTTTCACTGTGGTTTTCTGGGCAGGGGGTGGGGTCGGGATGTGAATATCCAGTGAGATTAGTTTATGGTCTGATCTTACCAGTGAGGGATACACTTCTGGTCTGGAGCATAGAGTCGCCATGTTGGTGATGATCAGGTCCAGTATGTTTTCCCCTCTTGTGGGAGTGGTAACAAGTTATTCCATAGCATTTGAGTTTATAAATTCTAGGAACCTTTGGGCTAGGGTGTTGGAGCTAGAGTAATGCTCCCAGTCTATGTTTGGGTAGTTGAAGTCACCCAATATAATGGTGTTTGGAGAGACCTTCATATTTTCCAGTGTTCTCAAGAAGGCCGAGTGGGGTTCCTGGGTTTGGGAGGGTGGTCTGTAGCAGGCTATAAACTGGAAGGCAGTTTTACCCACTGTTAGTTGCACATGGATAGTCTCTGATGCTTCGTGCTTTGCCACCAACCTGGAGGTGTGGGTATCTTTGATGAATATCGATACTCCCCCTCCTTTTGTGGTTCGGTCCAAGTTTTGGGGCCGAAAAGCATGGTATGAGCTATAACCTGGTAGTGCTGGGGTGCTCTCGGGAGCCCTGAACCAGGTTTCTGTTACTGCACAGATATCGATGTTCTCCATGCTAAGGAGAGTTTTGAGTGCGTGCATCTTGAGGTTTAGACTTCTGGCGTTGAGTAGCATTACTCAGTTTCTTATCCCTTGTGATACCTATGGAGGAGGGTTTGTCTTTTGAGCCTTGCCTAAAAAAGGCACTATGGGGGTAGCAAGAGCCTTTGCCAATATCCGAAAGCCCAGGGGTGACAGGTGCAAGCCGTCCCTAGCGAAGCATCGTGGCTTGTCGAGCATATCATCCCAAGCTGACAGGCATTGGATCCCCTTTGAATGACACCAGTACTTAAGCCAATTGTTGAAATTGATCATCTTGTCTTCATATTGTGACATCATTCCTGGTGAGGGTAAGATGCTACTCAAGGTCAAGGTCATACCGGCCTGGGCTACATGCTCAGAGAGCTCCTTTATGTCCCTTTTCATGTAGTCCAGGGAGGTACGTCTCAGGTCATTCACACCAGCATGGACAATGACTGAGTCATATTTGTACTTGCCTTGGAGTGACCTGAGTGCTTGTGTTATGTGGCGGATCCTAGCGCCCGACAGGCTGCTCACTGTGACCCTCTCCTTGTTCAGCCTGGTGAGCGGGACGTCAGTGTGCCTGACGATAGAGTCACCTATTACAAGTGTATCAGGTGTGTTGTTTAGTCTTAAGGGCTGTGACTGTTTGGAACACTGGCTTTGTGAGATATGTGTTGCACGTGTTTTGTTTTGGGGTAGCGGCTGCTTGGGTGTCTGCTTTGGAGGTCTCTGCTGCTTCGGCAGATCTTTATTTAGAGCCTCCGAGTATGTTTTTGTGTGATTATGTGTTTGGTTTGCTGTCGTGGTAGGTCTATGTGAGACTGGAATTGTAGTGAGTGTGGTTTCCTTCTCCTCCTGACTGGTTATGCCAGTACTGAGTCGAGAGAGTTTAGCCTCCAGTTTGGCTATATGGTTACATCTCTCACATGTGTTGGAATTTGTTGGGAGGAGGAGAGGGTTGTCTGTGTACATGAGGCAGTTGTAACATTGCCTCAAGATTCCCAGATTCACCAGCTGGACCGGAGAGGAGATTGAAAACTGACCTTTGGACATGCTAGAATAATATTGGGAATTCCTTAATAATTGAAAACAAGGGCCAGTGGGGAGTGAGGGTGTAGTGCTTTTAATTTTTAGTGCTGACTTATATAATTGCTTTAGTGAGCAAGTGCCAGGTAACTTAAGTGCAATGCGTTACAGGTAACTTAAATGCAAAAACGACAAACAGTAACTTTCTTTCAAGTGAAACAAGGAAATAAGTACAGTAAGCAATGCAGATATCACTAGTGATCCACAAAAGCTGAGAAGCCGCGATTAGGTGGAATTAGCGTTCCAGGGAAATAACAAGCAAACAAACAACAAGCATATAAACAAAGCTAGATTCAGCAGGCCTGGATCTAGTCTATGCTACAGCAAACAAGGTGTACCAATTTCAGTAAGATACAGTTCAAATATTCAGGCACTATAAACCTTTAACCAGAAATTCCCAGCTCAGAAGGGCAGAGTCCAGCCTCTTCTCCCACAAGAGTGCAGACCACAAACCTTCTTAATGTAAAATAACTGGCCTGAAGCCCAAGTGCTTAAACCAGAACTAATACACTTTAAGAATAACAGACACTGGGCTCTCAATCAGCAGTTCCCAACTTAGAAGGATGAAAGCTACCTGTCCTGCCACCACAGTGCATGCCACAAACCTTCCTAATGTAAAACAACTGGTCTTAAGCCCAAGTGCTTAATCCAAAAGACTTAGAATGATAGCTACACTTTAATCAAGTTACTACCAAGCAGTAATAAATACAATTGAATACTTTTAGAGAATGCCTGGATTAGTGCTCAAGTTACACAAACAAAGCTAGATCTAGCAGGCCCGAATCCAGTCTATGCCACAGCAAACAAGGCGCACCAACTTCAGTAAGAAGCAGTTCAGATATGCATGCAGTATAAGTCTTCAACCAGAAATTCCCAGCTCAGAAGGGCAGAGTCCAGCCTCTCCTCCCACAACAGTGCAGACCACGAACCCTCTTAATGTAAAATAACTGGCCTGAAAGCCCAAGTGCTTAAACCAGAATTAATACACTTTTAGAACAACAGACACTGAGCCCTCAATCAGCAGTTCCCAACCTAGAAGATGTAAGCTACCTGTTCTGCCACTACAGTGCAGACCACAAACCCTCTCAGTGCAAAACAACTGGTCCGAAGCCCAAGTGTTTAAACCAGAAGGCTTAGAATGAGTTACACCAAGCTGTAAGAAATACAATTGAGTACTTTTAAGATGATGCAAAAGTAAAAAAAAGTAGGTAGAAACACAAGTACAGTAAAAGCAGATGAATTTTTTTTTTTCTGAACAAGTGCTGAGATCAAAGAAACAGATTTGAGTGCTGAAACTAAAAAACTGGCTAGTTATAAGAAAAAAAAACTAAGCTAGAAGGCTTCCCTCCAACATAGAAGGGCTTGGGGGCTCAGAAGCCTACAAATAGTCTATACCACTTAACAGGAAAGGCAGGAAACAAGCTTAATTTTTTTTTTCTGTTTCCCAGATGCTCTCTTTGTACACAGTAGGAGTGCCTGAAATCAGAATATGATCTCACTGCACTCAGTTGAGTGAGCAAATGAGATGGGCCCAGAAGGAGTATCCAAACACAAATTTACAAGAGGGGCGGGCAGTTGTAAGGCCACTAAGATTAACACCAAAACAAAAACAGGGAGGGCGAGTGGGACTAACTGAAGAGCACAGTGAAAACTTCCAGTTCAGTTAATATTCCTTCCACACAGTTAAAATCAATTTAAATACTGTATTTTTTTGGAAAAAAAAAAGAGCAGATAAAGGTACTTAAATTCTCTTATACGTCCAGTTGAATATAGCAAGTTCTTAGCCGGCCAAAGCTGAGGTTTTTAAGCAGAAAATATTTCACACTGTACCACTTAAATAGGCAAGGACAGGAAATCAAAGAATGTGACTACCCCCACACCTGTAATTACTAGTAAATAACAAAATTCAGCAAACACGGACTAACTTCCAGTTCAGCTAATATTCCTTCCACACAGTTAAAATCAATTTAAATACTGTATTTTTTTGAAAAAAAGAGCAGATAAAGGTACTTAAATTCTCTTATACGTCCAGTTGAATATAGCAAGTTCTTAGCCGGCCAAAGCTGAGTTTTTTAAGCAGAAAATATTTCGCACTGTACCACTTAAATACGCAAGGACAGGAAATCAAAGAATGTGACTACCCCCACACCTGTAATTACTAGCAAATAACAAAATTCAGCAAACACTGACGACTTCCAGTTCAGCTAATATTCCTTCCACACAGTTAAAATCAATTTAAATACTGTATTTTTTTGGAAAAAAAAGAGCAGATAAAGGTACTTCAATTCTCTTGTCCAGTTGAATATAGCAAGTTCTTAGCCGGCCAAAGCTGAGGTTTTTAAGCAGAAAATATTTCACACTGTACCACTTAAATAGGCAAGGACAGGAAATCAAAGAATGTGACTACCCCCACACCTGTAATTACTAGCAAATAACAAAATTCAGCAAACACTGACTAACTTCCAGTTCAGCTAATATTCCTTCCACACAGTTAAAATCAATTTAAAATCCACTGTTTCACTTATTTTAAACACTTCTGAGTGCATTTGATTTATTTTCCCCTCTAAAACATTGGAAGCCATATTCTGTACTGAAGCAGAAAGACTAACTACTTTTTGATGAAAAGCTGAAAGGTTCTTCCCAGTCAGAGATTGTTTCTCATTTTTCTGGTGGCTTTTCACTTACTTTCTCCAGATTTCTTCTTTACTGGCACAAGGAGCAAGGAGGTAAAGTCTGCCCTGGACATGGCATCCAGACTAGAATGTTTTACAAATGTATAGACAGATAAAACAAGTAGCTGCTGCAATGATCACATGGGTAGTGACCCCCCTCCCCCATGGAAGGCTGTGGTGGCAGTTGGCCCTGACAGGTCTCACTTGTTTGGGAATTTGCTTTCCATGGTGAAGGTAAATAAGTTAATGCAGTTGGCAATCTACTTTGAAACTGTCTTTTCGTTGACAGCCTTACCTTACTCCCCTCTTTGCAAATTATAAAAACAGTTGATCTGATTTTCTGACATGTTTACTTCTGTCCAGATAAAATCTAAGCTGCCTATGCACATTAACCAATTGCAAAATTTTCTTTGGCCTTGTTATATTGAGGGAAAACATTGGTGTATGCACCGAATGATCTAAAGTAAGTTCTGTAACTACTTTAGGCATGAATGAGAGATTGTTGCAAAGGGTAACCCTATCTTTAAGGACTACTAAAAAGGGTTCTATATACAACAGCCTGTAGTTTAGAAATCTTTCTGGCGACGGTCAAGGCTACCAAAAGGGCAGTCTTCTAGACTAACAGTTTTGAAATGGTGGGAGAAATAGAATCAAAAGGAAGAGATATTAACATTTTGAATACAAAACTGAGGACCTGGGATAGTGCAATCTCTTCTTCTGGTAGGTCACAAATGCAGAACCCATTTTAGAAACTGTTTCATTGGCAGTTGTGAGAAAAGAGGTGGTTGCAATGGCAGACAAGCAGAGATGTAATAAGAACGTATCTTGAAGGAGGGATAGGAAAGGCCTGCTTTCAGCAGGTCTGAGAGGTATATGAGAACCAAGGAGACTTCTGCAGAAACTAGGTCCAGATCTCCAAGACACCAATGTGAGATCATTTTCTACCTTATGTAGGACTTTCTAATGCTAGATTTTCAGTTCTCCCCAGGATAAGAAGAATGTCCTCAGAGAATGTGTCCGACATACTGTTACCCTTACAGCCTGTGAGTTTGGGTGAACAACCTAGCTCTGTATTTGCGCAGTTTTATCAGTTGGGGCAACAAGCATGGCTCTTCCTGGCTAGCCTCAGATGGAAGGAAAACCAATGTTGCCTTGGCAAGAACTGTGCTACCAAAATAATTTTTGGCATCTCATCTGTGAGCTTTTAAAGTATCCTCAAGATTACACAAGTGGGAGAAAAAGCATAAAGATATAAGCCTGGACACCAGACGGAGGAGGCATTTGTCATCCAGGCTTCTTTCTTGGGAAGGCTGGTGCAATATTTTCTCAGCTCTCTCTTTCTGGATGAGCAAAATAATCCATCTGTGGCATGCTCCAATTGTGGACTACTTCCCAGAACATCTCACTTTAATATTAATTTGTTGGAATCTAGTGCTGTTTTTCTTAAACTGTCAATATATGGCCCTAAAATAGGATGCATTAGACTATTGGTGTTTCATTCCTACCTCTTGGACCAAGTCCCTCCTGAAGGTCTTGTTGCAGGTCCCATGGGCTCTCAGGTTCCCTACACAGACTCTCCTTGCAAAAAATGAGATGTCTGTGGTTAGAATCTGAGCCCTAATTCGAGTTTGAACGGCACTGCCTGATTCAAGGGAATCTGCTCTTGCCATAAGGCAATCTCCTTTCTTAAGAAAGAGAGGAGGGAAGTGCTGGTTTAGAGAGACTTCATGCGTCAGTAACACTTGTCCTTGATACACTATTGCAATTTTCACAGATGCAACCTGGCAAGAGGTACCATCAGCGTTCAAGATGATGTGTAAATTCTCTGTTTGAAATGCTGCTAGAATTGGCAACCTTGCTAAATTATCAAGAGGGGTAAAGGATCTTCTATGGGGGTAACAATGGTTTTGGCTTGTATGAATCCAGGCAGGTTACCTGTCTTGCTTTAAGTAGTTGGGGCTTCTGGAGATTCATAGAGATCCCTCCTCTCCTGAAGCAGACCACAGTAATCTCAACAGCCCTTTCCATCTCGGTGAGGGATGAGGCTTGGGATAAGGCAGTCATCTAGGTATGGATATATACACACAACCTATTTCCTGCAAATGGCAACAACTGAAAACAGCCACTTTGTGAAAACCCTGAGTACAGTAGTGGAAAAGGCAAAGGGCAATGAAGTGAACTGGAAAAGTACAGTTTTGTACCTACCATAAATGTAGATATTCGAAGATCCACATTGCTGCAGTCATAACTTATGGGTAGTCTGCTGTCCTCGGTCGGCCCGAATACCAAAGTATTAGGCTGACGTCGGTCATGGGCGCACAGATCTGACGTCAGAGCGTCAAGGTATTAAAGCGCATGACCGACGTCATTTCCTCAGTCTTTTCTTGCCCCAGATGTCAGAAGGCCCTAAAAATAAAGGCCCCAGCCAAAAATAGAATAACCCCCTAAAACCATGTACAAAAAACAGCTACAACCCAAATCATACCACCACTCCAAACTACAGAGGGGAAGGAGGGAGGGTAAATTGGACTGCAGCAATGTGGATCTTCGAACAACTACATTTATGGTAGGTACAAAACTGTACTATGTTCTTCATCTCACATTGCTGCAGTCATAACTTATGGGTAGAATCCCAAAGCAGAGGTAAAGGGAGGCTGGCAAAATCATAGCATTGGGGGCTGCCAAAATGCCCTGCAAGATTGCAGTGGCAAATCCAGCCCTAGATTTGGAATAAAGAGGAAGATGGTAATGTTTAGAAAAAGTGTGCACTGAACTCCAAGTAGCTGCTTCCAAAATATCTTTAGTAGCTACCCCCCTTAAAAAGCAGTAGAAGTGGCAGTAGCCCCAGTGGAGTGAGGCCTGATTCCAGCTGGAATCTCCTTACCATGGTGAGAATAACAAAAAGCAATACAAAAGCCAATCCACTTAGAAATAGTTTGTTTTGAAACAGGTTTCCCCTGAGAACCCAAAGCAAAAGAAACAAACAACTGCTGAGACTGTCTGAACCCTTTAGTCTTGCTCAAATAATAACGCAACTGCCTGTGAATATCCAAAGTGTGCAAAATTTTCTCCCCTTTATTTTGGGCATCTGCATAAAAAGTAGGCAAATGAATAGATTGGTTCAAGGCCACATTTGAAACCACTTTAGGCATGAAAGTAGGGTTAGTACGCAGAGATACCCTGTCCTTATGAAAAATTAGGAATAGTTCAACTGCCATTAGAGCCTGTAATTCAGAAACCCTTCTAGCAGACGTAATGGCCAACAAAAAAGCAGTCTTCCAAGACAAAAACTTTAACTCAGCTGTAGCTGCAGGTTCAAAAGGAGGCAAAGTAAGTTTTTCCAACACAAAATTGAGATCCCAAGCAGGAGTAGGAGCTCTACGCGGGGGTCTTATGTTCTTTGCCCCCCTAAGGAATTGCTTAAACAAAGGATGAGAGAATAATGGTGGATCACAGTCATAGTGAGCAGAAATGGCTGCAGCATTAACTTTTATAGAGGAGAAGGACAACCCCTTGTTCAATAATTCTGTAAGATATTAGAGAGAAACACTCAAATCAGGCCTGGAAACATCAAAGCTCTTTGCTTTGCTCCAAATAAAAAATCTCCTCCATTTATCAGCATAAACTTTCCGTGTACTAGGCCTCCTGGCCTCCAAAATAGCATTCAAAACTTGTTGAGGAAGCTGCGACCCTCCAGATTCTAGAACAGAATATGCCAAGCTGTTAGATGCAGGGACTGAATCCTGACATTGAGGAAATGATTGCCCTCCTGAGTCAAAAGGTGTGGAATCAAAGGCAAAGGGTAAGGAGGTTCCCGTACTAAACTCCTCAGTAGAGGGTACCAGTGCTGTCGAGGCCAATCTGGAGCTATTAGAATCATGGAGGGCTTGTCTTGTCTGACCTTCAAGAGAACCTTTGGAAGAAGAGGCAGAGGCGGAAAGGCATAGACGTGAAGATTGCTCCAACTGAATGATAGAGTATCCACTTTCCAAGCTGTGGAATGAAACATCTTTGTGCAAAACTTTGGCACCTGGAAATTTAGTGGAGAAGCGAACAGATCTATGTCTGGAGTCCCCCATATCATTGTCAACTGTCGAAATACATGAGGATCCAATTTCCACTTGTGGGGATCCACTATCCGTCTGCTCAAAACATCTGCTAAGGAGTTCTGTGCTCCTGGCAGAAACCTTGTTTGAAGAGTGAGTTGCAAACTGAGAGCAGTCTCCCACAAAATCATAGCTTGCCTGCAAAGAGGGTACGAATGGGTTCCCCCTTGCTTGTTGATGTACCACATGACAGTTGTGTTGTCTGTTTGAATCAACACCTGCCCTGGGAGAAGTAAATCCTTGAAAGCCATCAATGCAAACTGGACTGCTAACATTTCCTTCAAGTTGATATGTAAATGTTGAAGTCTGGCAGGCCACGTGTCTTGAACCCATTTTCCATTGAGGTGTGCTCCCCAGGCCTTGTCCGAGGCATCCGTCGTTAAAATCTGACTCGCCTCTGGTCGGGTCACAGAGAGTCCCTTGTTTAGGTGACATTCCTGAGCCCACCACAAAAATTCCTTTTTGTATGCAAGGTATTATCTGAATGACAGTGTCCAGATCTTGGCAGTGTTGTGTCCATACATTTTTGAGATACCATTGTAGCTTCCTCATATGCAGTTTGGCATTGGGAAGCACCAGAATACAAGATGCCATGAACCCCAAGGCTTGAAGGACTGTCCTTGCAGTCAGCCTGGACCATAGAGACAATTGATGGAAGTAAAGTGCAAGATTCTTTTGCTTGTCCGGGGTCAAAAAGGCCATCTGGGAAGCTGTATTCAGTCTCACACCCAGAAAGCACATTTCCTGAGAGGGTACTAGACTGGACTTTGTTTCGTTCACAGAATACCCTAGGCACCTTAACACTGTCATAACATACTGCAGATGGTGAAGAAGCTCGTGCTTGTCTTGAGCAAGAATCAGGCAATCGTCCAAGTAAGGATAAATTTGCATTCCTCTTAACCTGAAGAAGGCTATCACTGGAGCCAGGACTTATGTGAATACCCTGGGTGCAGTAGATAAGCCAAAGGGCAATGCAGAGAACTGATAATGTAAAGTCCCAGCCCGAAAACGCAGGAATCTCCTGCAACTGAGCCTGATAGGAACATGAAGATAAGCCTCTTTGAGATCCAGAGTTACCATCCAGTGATCTTTGCCCAACAGAGGCAGAAGTTGTTGCAACGTCAACATTTTGAATTTTGGAATGTCCAGATATGTGTTGAGGATAGATAAATCCAAGATTGGCCTCCAAGTGTTTCCTTTCTTTGGTACAAGAAATAGGCGAGTAAAATCCGAGGCCCACTTCTGACAGAGGGACCTGCTGTATAGCCCCCATTTGAAGAAGTAAAGAAATCTGTTTGTGAGCCTCTAACCTTTGCTGAGGAGGAACGTCTGGCATGCCTTTGAAAGGAGGCAATGTGTGGAAATAAAACTTGTAGCCTCGGTCTATAATGTCCAACACCCATTTGTCCTGGGTGACTAGAAACCAATTTTGCTTGAAGAGTGCCAACTTTCCTCCCAAAGGAGCTGCCAGAAAGGAAGGATCTGGCAGCTGAAGATGCAGGTCATTGGGCCTGTTTACGAAAGGACTGGCCCCTGCCCTCACCTGTAGATTGTGCTGGTGAACTCCACGGCCTAGGCCTGAAAGAACTCTGAGCTCTGCCCCTACCACGTCTAGATCTACCCCTAGACTGTGAATCAGAAGAAGGGTAAGTCCAACCCTTAGCAGGCCAGTTCCTGCTAAACTTAGGGGGCTGCACCTGCAAAAAATCCTTAACAGTCTGCATAGATTTAGCCTTGTCTTCCATTTTTTTCAAGACAGACTCCACAGGAGAACCAAACAAAACTTCAGACTGCAAAGGAGCATCTAAAATCCTAGCTTTAACATGCTCTGACAAATTCTGATCCTTAAGCCAGGCGTGCCTGCGAATAACTGAACCAGTGGCAGCTACCCTGGAGGAAGCCTGCAAAGCATCAAAACCACACTGCAAAGCATGCTTACCCACCTGATCAGAGGCATGTACCAAATCCTGTAATTCCTTACACTCTATGCCCTCTGCCAAAGCATCCATTTTAGATTTTAACTGAGTAAGGAGAAAATTCTGGTACTTCAACATATGAAACTGGCAAGTCAAAGCCCTCATTGCTAAAGTGGAAGAGGTATACACTTTCTTACCCCACCTTTCCAAAGCTCTAGCCTCCTTATCCAAAGGAACTGGATTCTTTACAACAGAAGCCCTGACACCCTTAGGTCCCTGGCTAATAGTTTCTGGATCGGCCCTAGGGCTTTTATACAGATATTTATGAGCCTCAGGCACTCTATAATACCTATCTGGTTTAACTGGCGCAGGAGGCAAAGAGTCTGGATTAAGGGAAGCCTCAGAGAAAACGTCTTGAACAACATCCAAAACAGGAGGTATAGCCAAGGGCCTATGCTGTGGTAAAACAAAATTCCCTAAGCCTCTTCCTGGAATCTGAGAAATCCTGACCTTCCCATTTAAAATGCTCCCTCATGGAATGCAGGGTTTCTGAAAAAGAAAAATCCTCTGGAGGAGAAGCAGAAGGAGTGGAATCCTCTGCGTCTGAATCAGAATAAGGAGGAAAATCCTGAATGTCTTCAGCCGAAGACTCTGAGTAATCTGAAGCCTGCTCCAAACCTTCCATTTCTGGCTCCACCCTAGGCCTCTTATCAGGAGGGGGCATAGAACCCCTGATTAAAGTAATTAAATCTTCTGCCATTTTAAGCATATGTTTTTTAGGCACAGAACCTGCAGAGCTAGGACTAACACTTGTGGAAGGCAAACCAGGCCTGCCTTTGGAGGGCACCTTAGAGACAGAAGGAGAAGGCCTAACCACCCTAGGTAAAGAAGGGAGAACAGTAACCTGAGAGGCCCCCTCAGCTTGACCTGACTCCTGAGAGGCCACATCTTGCAAAACCAACGTCTCCCCTTGAGACTCAGTTGAAACTTCGGCCGGATCAACCAAATCCACCATAGTGTCTAAAGAACCGGTGTCCGGAACGGACGAGTCATCCTGTTTGGACTTTAAAGTTTTATCTTTGCGCTTCTTCGCGGTAGCGGGCGTCGGGGGATCCGACGGCATATTGTAATTACACCGCTTACCGAAGACAAGCCTAGCACAATCTAGCCTACGTTTAATGGTGCGCTTATTAAACCTAGCACAAAAGCGACACCCTACTACGTCGTGCTCCGGTCCCAAACAAGGAATACAAAGAGAGTGGTAATCCCTATGCGGTATCTGTTTCCCACAAGAAATACAATTATTCACTTTTTCTGACATCCGGAAGTAACTGAGGCAAGAAAAAACAAAAAAATTCCCCAAAGGGGTACTTAGCCCAACTTGGTTTCGGTCTGAAACTCAGAATACGAAAATCTCAGAACGCCGAACGGCACTTGCAAACGCTGCTTCTGCTTCGGACCATGCGGCAAAAAAGACTGAGGAAATGACGTCGGTCATGCGCTTTAATACCTTGACGCTCTGACGTCAGATCTGAGCGCCCATGACCGACGTCAGCCTAATACTTTGGTATTCGGGCCGACCGAGGACAGCGGACTACCCATAAGTTATGACTGCAGCAATGTGAGATGAAGAACATCATGAGGCCCTTGTCTCATACCTTAGGAAATGTCTGTCCCACTTTGCTATGGGGGTCCTTCAGATGTAATGTCACTGCTTGCCTTGGGGAAAAAAACGGAGGGGTTTTGCAAGGTTAACATTTTGAATTTTGGGACCACCAGATACTTGTTCGATCTTGAAAACTCCAGTATGGTAATTCAAGAACGTTTTTTTTTTGAACTAGAAACATTAGTGAAGAAAATCCTGCCCCTCCCCCTTTTCTGGTACCTTCTCCATTGCACTCTGTGCCAACAGCCCTTCTATCTGTTGAGCATGAGATAAGCTTTATTCTCCTGGTACAGATGTAAAAATCTTGGTCTCTTGAAACTGTAGGTTACAGTCCCTTTTCAGTGCTTCTCTTTTTTCCCCCTTTTTGCGGAGGTCAGAAAGACCAGCATTGACATGACATGCCTAAGCCAACCACTAAACCTTTCTGTCAAATACTTTTCAAAGGATATGGTCGGGTACTTAGCAATCTGTTGGTTAAAGCTGGCACACTAGTTAGGCCATGGTATGCTCCAGACCCAGGTAGAAAAGACCCTGTGCGAATCTGCTTCTTACACTCCAAGCAACTACTGATATTATGAAATGACCTCTATAAATGTCAACAGAAGTACAGTGAAAGATGAGAAAGATCTTCAATGTGTTAGTAATCTGAAACTCTTGCCTTGGGTCAACCAACAGAATAACACAACCAAATTTGCACAAAGCACTCAAAAGTGCAGCAAGAAAGATATGAAGATGGTGCCAGCTGATGCACTTTATATCATCAGTGTCTTGAAGTTGTTAAGGAATGGAATATACTAGGACAGGAGGAGAAAGCTCTGGTACTCACTACACTTAGAGGTCCTTCAGGTAGGAATCCCAAGAGTCAGCTCTGCAAAAAATGAATTACACAGAAGATCACACCTGTTGTATTTTAGTTGGTCTACATTTGGAAATAATCCAAGGCAATACCAACATCCTCAGAAAGGCAAAGCCCAGAACAAAGATAAAAGGAAAGGCTCAGAAGCTTGATCCCTGAAGTTGAAACACCAAAACAGCAAAGTAGGTCCAACTAGTGGAACTGGTGTCTAAGCAGCATTGGAATACCTCCAACAGTTGAATAAAATACAGGAATAAATGCCTGCTCAAAATCCACAATTTATTAAATTGTGGATTTTGAGCTGGCATTTATTCCTGTATTTTATTCAAGTCTAAGCAGCATTGCCCAGTAGAGGTGTGAAATCAATAACTAATTGGCCACTGCACAATCATCAAAAGAGACACTCTCAAACCAAATTTCTGGAAGCATCTACATCCTTGGTGGAGTAGCCTTTAAGACAGCATCTTTTATTTTACAGTTAACCATGTGACAGCAAAAAACAGCACACACACAACTGGTATTTTAGTATTTTAGGGCCATTAGCCTAGTACACACCTATGAACCTATAACAAAATAAATTTTTTAAACTACAGGTTTCTTACCCTAAAGGGGAACTTATCTGCCCAGCAATGGAACAGCACAAGCTGACTGTCAATCTTCAAAAGCCTGCTGAGGAGCACTCTCTGCGACATCAGGAAAGCTCTGAATGGCTTGGCAGTCAAACCTGTGTTTTTAGGCAGCTCAGCTCAAGCTGCCTAACTGTTTGAGTAAGCAGAAGGTGCCCTGAAGCTTTGGAAGCTGACTGTTATATTCTTGGCAAGAGATAACCCACAAAGCTAGGGCTACTGCTGCAGTGAACATTCAGATTCCCGGCAGATATCATAAAACACTTCAGAAAAGCTCCATAATGACTTAGCAGCAGTATTAAGCACATAAGCAGCACAGTACTGAAGTTAACAGAAGTGATTTTGCATCAACATTCATTTTCTGAACAAAAATTATGAAACTCTAATGACTGGCATTATTGACGGACTTTAAAATCTTAGTGATTTATCAGAAAATGAAAACGTTAACCAAGGTCTGGAAGTTGATGTAGAGAAGTACGGCTCTAAGTTCTAAATGAGCCGCTGCTTGTACTGAAGGATACACAGTTTGACTCTCTCTACCTCCATGTCCCTACTATGCGACTTTCACTGGGATCACTATCTGGACATAAAAAATATTTTCTGATTCAAATAAGTACTTACTGCTTTGTACATACAATTGAGAGGTTTGTCCACCATCAAACAGTACTGTGTGTGTGTGCGCACATATGCACACACGATTGATCATAAATGGCTTGATCAGATTTTCAGATACAGTGGATATAAAAAGTGTGCACACCCCTGTTAAAATGCCAGGTTTTTGTGATATAAAAAAAATGAGACCAGGATAAATCATTTCAAAACTTTTCCCACACCTTTAATGTGACCGATAACCTGTACAACTCAACTTGAAAAAAGTACAGTTTTGTACCTACCATAAATGTAGATGTCCGAACAGGATAGCATCTGCAGTCCTTACAAATGGGTTGTCCTGTCGTCAGGCAGCCCTTCGGTCGGCCGGATTCCAAAGTCTGGGTCTGGCCTCGGCTGGTGTCGCACTTCACCCGACGTCATCACTGCAGGTCTTCGGGTATAAAGGCATCAGCCGACGCCATTTTCCTCAGTGTTTCTTGCCCCAGATGCCAGTTGCCCTCTTGGATAGCTAAATTTTTGGATAAATGCCAATGTTTCCAAAAGAGTAGAAGGCAAACACAAAAATAAGCATGTATGTACATATATACAAACAAATACACCATAAGAGATCCCCCCCCAGCTAGCTATTAGGTGGGCAAATACCCTAGGAGTACCACAGAGGGAAGGAGGGTGGGTAATCCTGACTGCAGATGCTATCCTGTTCGGACATCTACATTTATGGTAGGTACAAAACTGTACTATGTCCTTCAAGGATGCATCTGCAGTCCTTACAAATGGGTAGAATACCATAACCAAACTAGGGGAGGAGGAAGAAGAATTATGGTGTAGTTAGGATCCCTTGCAAAACAGCAGTGGCAAACCCTGCTCGGGATCTAGAGTATAGAGGTAAGTTATAATGCTTGGCAAATGTATGCACGGAGGTCCAAGTAGCAGCCTCTATAATGTCCTTGGTAGCCACTCCTCGTAAGAAAGCTGTGGTAGTGGCTGTAGCCCTTGTAGAATGAGGCCTTATGTTCTGTGGAATTTGCTTTCCATGGTAGGAGTAACAGAATCGTATGCAATTTCCTATCCACTTGGAGATTGTCTGTTTGGAAATTGCTTTTCCTTCCCTTCCTGTTGCATATGCTACTAGAAGCTGGTCAGATTTTCTATTGCCCTTGGTTCTGTCCAGGTAGTAGCGCAACTGTCATGTACATCCAAGGTACGCAGCAGTCTTTCCCCCCTGTTCTGTGGATTGGGAAAGAAGGTAGGTAGGTGGATTGCCTGGTTTAGAGACACTCTGGATACCACCTTAGGCATAAATGTAGGATTAGTTCTCATGGACACTATCTTGATGGAAGATTAGGAAGGGTTGTACTGCCATTAAAGCCTGTAGTCCCGAAACCCTTCTTGCTGAAGTAATTGCCAGTAGGAAAGCAGTTTTCCAGGATAGGTGCTGAAGATCTGCTGTTGCTGCTGGTTCGAATGGAGGGAGTGTCAATTTTTCTAGCACAAAGTTCAAGTCCCATGCTGGTAATGGTGGTTTCCTAGGAGGTTTTACATTCTTAATTCCTCTCAGAAACTGCCTGAGTAGAGGATGTGAGAAGACAGGGGGATCGAAGCTGTATTCTGCAGAAATAGCTGATGCATGTATCTTGATGGAGGAATAGGACAGGCCTGTATGGAGGAGCTCTGCCAAATACTCCAGGATGTTGGCAATATCTACCTTTGACACATCTTTCCCTCTTTCAGTACTCCAAATGACAAACCTTTTCCATTTTCCTGCATAGTTCCTTCTTGTTGAAGGTCTGCGGGCCTCAAGGATAATGTCTTTAACCCTTTGGGATAAATCTGGGTTAGTTGCTCTTATGTAATGTTCCAGGCAGTCAGTTGCAGAGTTTTCAGGTTTGGATGCAGGATGTTGTAGTCGCTCTGAGTTAACATCAAAGGAATCAGGGGTAGTGTCCACGTTTCCCCCCGAGACATGCTCCTCAGTAATGGATACCAATGTTGTCTTGGCCAATTTGGAGCTATCAGAATTATCCTTGGACGTTCCTCTTTGATTTTCAGTAGTACCTTGTGCATCAAAGGAAGAGGTGGGAATGCATATGCTGTCAGGCCTTTCCAACTGAAGGATAGAGAGTCCACCTTCCAAGCAAGTGGGTGGTATGTCCTCGTGCAGAATTTCTTGAGCTGGTGATTGAGTGGGGATGCGAATAGGTCTATTTGTGGCATTCCCCATTTCTTTGTGATGGCCTTGAAGATGTCTGGGTGTAGCATCCATTCGTGAGCATCCGAGGTAGTTCTGCTTAACATGTCTGCTAGGATGTTTTCTTTTCCCGGTACAAATATTGCCTGTAACTGAATGTTGTAACTCAGAGCCATATTCCATAGGTCCAGAGCCATTCGGCATAGGGGGTATGAATGAGTGCCTCCCTGTTTGTTGATGTACCACATGACTGTGGTGTTGTCTGTCCTTATCATCAATTGGCCTTCTTTGAGGAATGGTCTGAAATTCTGGATTGCTAGTTTTACTGCCAGCATTTCTTTTTGATTTATGTGCAGGTACAGCTGATCTGGAGTCCATAAGCCTTGAATGCACTTGTCCAGCATGTGGGCCCCCCAACCGAGGTCTGAGGCATCCGTTGTGATGGTTTGGCTTGTTTGAGTGCTGTGGAAGGACAAACCTAGGTTTGACTGGCATGCCTGAGCCCACCATAGGAACTCTTGTTTCAGGCATGGGATTAGTGGTATTTCGGTTTCTAAGCTGTGCCTGTGTTGAGACCATAAATTCTTTAGGTACCACTGTAGCTTTCTCATATGCAGTCTGGCATGGGGGACCAGGATTATGCAGGATGCCATGAAGCCCAAGGCCTGCAGTACTTTCCTTGCTGTTAGTTTGTTCTGCTTTGTTAATGCCAAGAAGTAAAGAGGAAGTTGTTCTTGTTTTTCTGCAGTTAGGAATGCCATCTGTTTTACTGTGTCCAATTCTGCACCCAAGAATGTTCTTGTTTGGGATGGTATCAGTCTTGACTTTTTTAAATTGACTGTGTATCCCAGGGCTTTAAGTAAGCAAATGACTCTTTGTAAGTCTTGTGTCAGCTTGTTTTTGTTGTCTGCTTGTATCAGGCAGTCGTCCAGGTATGGATAAATTTGGATTCCCTGAAACCTGCAGTGAGCGATTACTGATGCCAGGCATTTCGTGAACACACTGGGCGCAGTAGATAAGCCAAAGGGCAATGCTGAGAATTGATAATGCTCTGATCCTGCAAGAAATCTGAGGTATCTTCTGCAATTTGGTCGTATGGGGACGTGCAGGTATGCCTCCTTGAGATCTAGAGTTACCAGCCAATACTCCTTGCCCAGCATGGGAAGAAGTTGCTGTAGGGTCAGCATTTTGAATTTTGGAACAATGATGAATGTGTTTAAAGCGGACAGGTCGAGAATAGGTCTCCAACTTTTCTCTTTTCTTGGTACTAGGAAGAGTCTGGAGTAAAATCCCTTGCCCTGTTCTGTAGGTGGTACCCTTTCCACAGCTCTCATCTTTGTTAATTGAGCTATTTGTTTTAGAGCTTCTGTCTTTTGATTTGGTGGTAGGTTTGGCATTCCTCTTTTTACTGGTAAAGTGTGGAAATGAAACCTGTAGCCTTGGTCTATAGTTTGCAAAATCCACTTGTCTCTTGTGATAGAGTGCCAGTTTTTTGAAAATAAGGCTAACTTTCCGCCTAAGGGTGCTGCTATTTGTTCCCTGGTAGGCGGTGTCAGAGCCAAGTCACTGTGATTGTCCTGTTGCAGTGGTAGTGGTTGTATCTGTGCCTCGTTGGTTATTGCCTTGCCACTGGCGTCCCCTGTAGGCACCTCCTCTGGATTGATTTCTGCCTCTGGAACGCCTATTCCTGCCTCTCTGAGTTTTAGAGGAGTCTGGAAAGGACCAATTTTTGGAAGGCCAGTTCCTGCTAAACCTTGGGGGCTGAACCTGTAAGAAATCTTTAACTGTTTGTACAGATTTTGCCTTCTCTTCCATTTTCTTCATAACCTGTTGGGCAGGAGAACCAAATAGACTGACCTTATCCATAGGAGCATCTAATAGCTTTGCTTTAACATGATCCGCAAGACCTGTTCTTTCAACCATGCATGCCTTCTTATAACTGTGCCAGTCATGGCTGATCTAAATGAAGCCTCCAGTGCATCATAGCCACATTTTAAAGAATGGTTACTAACCTGCTGAATGTTATTCACCATTTCTAGAACATATTTCTTATCTAAGGAATCATCAGAGGACAGTTTCTTAGTTAACTGATCAAGCATAAACTCTTGGTATTGGATCATATGAAACTGACAGTTCAAAGCTCTAGCTGAGAGAGTAGCAGAGGTGTATACTTTTTACCCCATCTCTCTAAGGACCTGGATTCCCTTTCAGAAGGGAGAGGGTTTTCGCTGAGGTCGGCTACTGCCTTAGGCCCCTGGGAGATAGTCTCAGGATCTGCAAAAGGAGCCTTGTATAAGTGGTGATGAGTGTCCGGTACCCTGTAAAACCTATCGGGCTTAGCAGGGGCTGGAGGTAAAGTATCAGGAGCAGTGCAAGCATCATTAAATGCATCATCCACAACAGGAAGAACTGGAGGTATAGCTAAGGGCCTATGGGTCCTAAGCCTTTTTCTTGAATCTGAGAAATCTTGTCCCTGCCATTGGAATTGCTCTCTCATGGCATGAAAGGTTTCCCCAAAGGAAAATTCCTCTGGTGGAGAGGCAGAAGGAATAGATTCTTCAGCATCGGAATCTTCATAAGTAGAAAAAGGAGCCTCTGGATGGTCTGTATTGTCTGTATCATCAGAAGAGTCATCTGAGGACACTGGCTCAGGGGGCTCTGCTCTAGGTCTCTTTTCTGGAGGTTGAGAGGCCCTGTCTGGGTGTGATTGGGATCCCCTTATTAAAGAGATGAGATCCTCTGCCAGAGTAAGCATTTGGGAAACTGGAACTGGGCCTGTGAGAGGGGGGCTTAACAGGCACAGACTTAGCAGTTTTGGCTGCTTTAGCCCTGGCAAAGGCCTTTATAGACATGGCTGCAGGAGGCCTAGCAGCACCACGTGCTGGGGTAGAGACATCCAAAGGGATGGTGTCCGATAATTCTTGAGGAACCACAGTAGTAGGCAAAACTTCAGAGGCCGATTCAACTAGGGTAGAAGGGGCCTCGGTAGTAGTCATGGATTCGGCTGAAGATTGACCCGTTTTGCTCGGTTTCGGCCGAAACCGAGACACTCGCGGTTTGCTTAACCGTGGTTTCGGCCGAAACCGCGGACCGCGAGTGTCGGTCCTTTTCTTTGCGTTTCTTAACAATTTGAGTAGTCGGAGGATCCGACGGCATAATGTACGCAAAATCTGAGCCGAAAAACTGTTCAGCTAACTCCGACCGACGCCTAAGCGTTCATCGGTTGAAGGAAGCACAGGCTAAACAAGCTGCTACGTCGTGGTCTGGGCCTAAACAATGTAAGCAGTAAGAGTGGAAATCTTTATGAGGTATTTGTTTCCCACAAGTTAAACAGTTATTCACTTTTTCTGACATCGGCTGAGGCAAGAAAGAGTCCCCAACGGGGTACTTAGCTTTTTAGAAGTCTTCGAAGTAGTATTCGGTAGTAGTAATCTCTGGATCTGACCGACCGGCACTTGCGAACAGCTTCTGCTTCGGGTGCCACGCGGCAAGAAAGACGGAGGAAAATGGCGTCGGCTGATGCCTTTATACCCGAAGACCTGCAGTGATGACGTCGGGTGAAGTGCGACACCAGCCGAGGCCAGACCCAGACTTTGGAATCCGGCCGACCGAAGGGCTGCCTGACGACAGGACAACCCATTTGTAAGGACTGCAGATGCATCCTTGAAGGACATCAAATCTGTTAGGGGAAAATATATAAATATAAAAAAAGTACAATAAGCTGGTTGCATAAGTGTGCACACCCTTAAACTAATACTTTCTTGAAGCACCTTTTGATTTAATTACATCATTCAGTCTTCTTGGGTAGGAGTATCAGCATGGCACATCTTGACTTGGCAATACATGCCCACTCTTCCTTGCAAAAGCGCTACAAATCTGTCAGATTGCGAGGGCATCTCTTGTGCACAGCCCTCTTCAGGTCACCCCACAGATTTTCTACTGAATTTAGGTCTGGGCTCTGGCTGGGCCATTCCAAAACTATTATTTTCTTCTGGTGAAGCCACTCTTTTGTTGATTTGGATGTATGCTTGGGGTCATTGTCGTGTTGAAAGGTGAAATTCTTCTTCATCTTTCTAGCAGACGCATGAAGGTTTTGGGTCAAACGTGAATGTCACATAGAACTGTTCATAATTCCCTCCACCTTGACTAAAGCCTCAGTTCCAGCTGAAGAAAAGCAACCCCAAAACATGATATTGCCACCAACATGCTTCAATGTGGGGATGGTGTTCTTTTGGTGATGCGAAGTGTTGTTTTTCCGCCAAACATACCTTTTAGAATTGTGGCCAAAAAGTTCAACCTTGGTCTCATCAGACCATAACACATTTTCCCACATGCTTTTGGGAGACTTGATACATTGTTTTGCAAATTTTAGCTGGGCCTGGATGTTTTCCTGTGTAAGAAAAAGGCTTCTGCCTTGCAACCCTACCCCATAGTCCAGACATATGAAGCATACAGGAGATTGTCATATTTAGTACACAACCAGTACTTGCATGAAATTCCTGCAGCTCCTTCAGTGTTGCTGTAGGTAGGTCTCTTGGCAGCCTCCTTGACCAGTTTTCGTCTCATCATTTCATCAATGTTGGAGGGGCGTCCAGTTCTTTGCAATGTCACTGTTATTCCATATTTGCCCCACTTTTTAATGACTGTCTTCGCTGTGTTCCATGGTATAGCCAATGCTGTGGAATTTTTTTCCCTTCTGTTAGTTTGTTCTCCTGACTGAGACTTCAACTATCTCTATAAGCTCTCTGCGAACCATGTCTTTTAGTGTAGCAGGCAACTGAGTAAATGTCAGGAAAATCCTACTAGGTCAGATGAATTTTATTCGGGGTTAATCAGAGTCTCTTTAATTGATGGCAGGTGTGTACTGAAGAAGAATGCCTGCTGCAATTAAATCAAAAGGTGCTTCAACAAAGTATTGGTTTAGGGGTGTGCACACTTATGCAACCAGCGTATTGTACATTTTTTATATTTTTCCCCTAAAAGATCTGTTTGTTTTTCAATTGAATTGTACAGGTTATAGGTCACATTAAAGGTAGGAAAAGTTTTGAAATAATTTATTGTGGTCTCGTTTTTTTTATAATCCAAAAAACTGGCATTTTAACAAGGGTGTGTACACTTTTTATAACCACTGTATGACTCTGCTCTGCATGCCCCTCATTAAACCAGATAGATGTGATACTGGAGGAACATAATGTCCTCTGAAGTCTCACCACCTCTAAGAAATAAATTTCTTGGAGTTTAAAAAAACCCAGAAGAGTAAAGCTAAAGTCACTTTACAGGCACTTTAACAACAAAATAATAATAAAAATAATAACAATAAATCAGTTTGCACTTATGTTTCTCTAATTCAGTCTATATAAATCAAAAGCACAGACTATCAGTGCAACACTAGTTCTTTGTTCCTTCATTCTTCCTAGTAAAACTTCACATGATTCTATTCTAGTCATGCAATTCCTCTTATAAAGGAATCAAACTTTAACCCCAAGCAAACTTAATCCAACACATAGCCCCCCCCCCATATATATGATCATTTGTTAAAAGGATTTTGTACATCCACCCAGTAAAATTTCACTTAAAGTTTTCAAAAGGAATTTGCATACTGCATGCTTTCATAACGTAACTGGTCAACACCACTTGAACAACTAAACTTTCAAAAAGCATACATGTAACACTTTCAAAAGGCATGCTATCAAACCTTCAATGCTCAGCAATACTTCCAAGCTTTCAAAAGGAATGTGGGCTTTAGAAGAAACCAATTAGAGTCAAGAATAAGGGAGAAGAGTAGTGTAGTAGTCACATGGCACCCTGCTTGCTAACATGGAAGCATAATATTGCAGCAAGCAGAAACATGCATATTAACATTGAATTTGCAGCTGCAGCCAAAAGCTTATTTTTTTCTTTAAATTGCACTGACAAGTGCAGGAGCCTTATTGGGTGCAATAGGGTTATGCAACTAATCAGTACAATGTCATGAGAAAGCAGCCAAGACCTATATTAGTAAAGTTGCAGTCATACCAGCAGAAAGATTTTATCCTGATAACATTTGTGACAGAAAAGTATCAAAAACTAGGGACAACAGAATATTTGTGGAAAATTATTATTCACTGTACACCAGGCAGGAGAGAGGCAAGTTTATCCCAGCAATAAAAAGGAATGTTGAGAGGCAGGTGTGATATTCAAGCTGCTGTAGCCAACCTTCTAGAAACTGTTTTTCCTGAAGTATCAATGACATTTTTGGATGCAGAACTGGCTAAGGTGGAAATAAAGATTTTAGCCAACAAACAGTGAACCAGCAAGGTGAACATGACTCTTCTCATTCTACGGATGATACTAAAGCCCATATTAGACACTTTTAGCCAGTGAAATCTTTTCCACTGTTCAAAATCAAAATGCTTGAGCAAGGGGGGGGGGGACATAAGTACCCTGGACTTCAACCTGGAACTGGTGCTGGGAGATGGAGTGTATCAAGAAGACAACCAGCAACATTGTGAAATTGGTGAATAAATGGGAGACTATAAAAAATGAAATCTATTTGATACTGGAATAAAAACATGAAAAGTGGTTTTGCAAATAGCAACTCTGAAGAAATCCAAAAATGCTGTGCGATAAACCAGGAGCGGAGACTCAAGCTCTAACTCTGAAGAAATACTGGAATTTTGTTGACTGTTGAACTGAGTGGTGCACTGTAAAGCACATACCCCACTTTATGTAATTAATATATAAATGAATTCTGAAAGGACTTGGAAAGTAAGTAAAACAGTTTTTTGTTCTTATTAATATTTGTATAAATATTTAATAAAGTAAAGTAAACTGCATATTATATAGTAAAGCAATCTTGTATAGCATTCAGTCACGGGTATTTTAAATGTGAGATAGGGGTATAGTATTAGTGAATGATGTATACGCTAAAGATGTTAAAGCAAGAAAGTACTTTTTTCTTGGTTATAAGGTAATCCAGGTTTTACTCTAACAAAATAAAAACTGGACAGAACCAAGTTAAAGTGAATATAATGTTTTATGGGCTACTTGGATGGGGGGATGTAAAAGTGTACTGATAATATATACAACTAAGAATTTCCCATTTTTATAAATGTGAATATACAGAATATCTTTGGTTTAAGCTACAGAACTGAGAGAGATCTGAACACTGTCTGTTGAGTACGTATATATGGTACAGTGTAAATAACACTTAAAAATACATTGGGAAGCAGTTCAGTGAAAATTTTGAAACAGTATGAAGTGAATAAGTTAAAGTAATTGCCTCCTTAGCAACCTTATTACTTTAGTGCAGGTAATATAACAATACACAGTTTAGTTTAATGTTAAATGTTTACTGAAAAATGCAAGCTGTTCTTCATATCTGGAGGGGAGAAGATAAGAAAATAACAGAAAGCAAATACAGTAAGTGGGAACACAGGTGGCGATATATGCTTTAGCATGAGTAATGTTTATTTCAGATTAAGTAATGCCAATGGGTCCAGCTGTGCCTGACTGCATAAACATGTTTTTGAAAATGTACAGAGTTTTTTTATATTTGTTCAAAGTTAAAAATGGATGGGGATTCTAAAAATCTATTTAAGTTTTTGAGTGTTTTTAAAGCAAAAAGTCTTGAAAATGTGACATGGATTTCAAAAAGAGGTGAGAAGCAACCAGCTACATAAAAGATCAACTTAACATTGAGTGTATGTAAACTAAAAGTTAGAAATATCCATTCAAAAGCATTGCTAGTCAAGTATAACATGTTGGAGACAGCTTTCTGGCATAATGGCTACACTTCCTATTATTATTGAATGTAACTAGTCTTACAGGTATAGACAAAAAGCAGAGTACTGCATTATATGAGGAAGTGCAGGTGCAAATACTAATGCTGCAGGAGAACTATTTGGACAGAATTGGGAATGTGACAAAGAGAAAGGATTCAGGGTGGACATTCAGCAGAATATCAGGGACACAGGAAAAGGGGAGTAATGATACTGATTACTAGAGGGGCACCAGACCAGTAGTGAGAGAAGAGGAGGAAATAATGCTGGTAGATTTGTGACAGGAATGGATTATTGGCAGGGGAGAAAGATTACATTGGCAAGTAATTACCTATGTAATTATATTGTACATAAAACTGCTTCAAAGCTGTTTAGGCAGCTTCAAAAATATTTTGAGAGAAATAATCAGCTTCCATCAAGGATTATTATTTACGGGTGGGTACTGCAACCTGACTTGCAACAGTGATAATATATCAGTGTAACCAAGAAGGGAAACATGACAAAACAGGGTAGATTTCTGAAGAAATAAAGGAGACTGTTTAGGTATGGAAGGCATGAATTAAGCAGCAGAACAACAGTATTTATACACTATTCCTCAAGGTAAAATGGGCTAGAGTGTATATAAATTTTATCACACTAGAGCATGTGTATCAAATTGAAGATGTTAACCCAAATCTAATAACTATATCAGATTATATACCAATACAAACCAAGATAAGGATGCAGGTTAATGAAGTGAAAACGAGGCACTGCTAAACAGAAATTTGAAGAATGGGTAGTGGAAATGATTTGTGAGTTATTATGGAATATATAAGTTTGTTCGGAAGGGATAGATAGTGAGATAAAATGAAAATGGGAGTTTAAACAACATGGTGACAGATATGGTGAAAATTAATAGAAATTATACAGAGGGGTTGACAAAGGTTCAAATATTATAGAATAAGAGGAATCTCGCAGAACAAGAGCAACAATAAGCACAAAGTGCTAAAGAGAAAATAAGGGAGTACCTGTACAATATGCACAAGTTTAAGAAAGGTTGCTATTAAGCAACTATTTTTGATAACTCTAGAGTATAAAACATTTAGCACAACTTAGGCAGCAGAAAATAAAAAGGGTTATTGCCATACACAGGAAGCATATACCAAAACATAACTAGAGATCCTACAGAGGCACTACAGACATTTCAGAAATTTTAAGGAAACTTGGATAAAGCAGTGGAATGTGGAAAACAAGAAAAGGCTCCAATGGCAACATTTATGGAAGACTTACTGTACCAAGGTTAGAGGCAGATGAGATTCAACAATTAATAGCTAACACAGGGAGGGATAAGATAAAAAGTGATGGATAACTAATTAACAGAGAAGTTTCCAGGAATGGATGGTACTCCAATGGATGTTAGGAGGCAAGAAAATAATAAAGGTCTAGAAGGCTTTGTTTAACAATATGGTAAAAGGGTGGGGGAGAAGAACCAGCATCTATGAAGAAAACTGTGGTGGTTATACCATTCAAAGAGGGTAACGACCCTTCAGACCCTACTTCATATAAACTCATTTCAGTTTTAAACTATGACATTAAAGAGTTTATGTCTATACTAGCTAAAAGAATAGTTGACAGATATGGATTAATGTGGGTTTTGAGAGTGGAGGCAAACATTTGACAACATTAACAGAACAAATACAATCCAAAGGAAACCAAAGTATATGAAGACACCCCTATTTCTGGTGGGTCTTGATGCAGAGAATGCATTTTATACAGCCAGATGGGATGATTGTGAGTAGGGCAATGTCAGCATTTGCATTCTCTGATAGAATAAAGGGGTTAATTAGAAGGATACATGAAGGGTCGAAGGAAAGAATTAAGGTAAGTGGGTTCCTCTCCAACAAGCTGTGTTTATACAGAAGAACCATGCAAGACTGTCCTCTTTCCCCTTTGTTACTTGTTTTATATTCAGAGCCATTACACCAAACAAATAAATCACTCAAATTCAAAGAAATAACTGGCATGGAAATCAAGAAAAGTTAGATTTATTTGCAGATATTTTGCATTTGACAGATCCAGAAAATGATACTTTAGCACTGTGAAACATTTGTAGACAGTTTTCAAGTGTTTTCAGGATATAAAATAAATGAAGATAAAACAAAGGCTAAATCAGTAAATGATAAAACTTGCACATGGATTGGTTCTGCATTACCCATATTTTTGAAGACATGGTATGTATGTGCAGTTATTTAAAAATGATTCTATTGTGGCAGCTAAGGATATGAGGGAATACACTAAACAAAAGATAATACAAAAACTGAAAATCTGAATGCTCTTCATTATGGATATGGATAAGTAAAACAAAAGTAGTGAAAATGATGCTAGGCTCTTTAGCTTTATACATAGGTCAGGAGAAGCTGTGGACCATAATTAATAAATAGTTGAAGAAATTTTATTTAGGAAGGGAACAGGGCCAAGTGTCAAATGGGATAAGCTGACTCTCCTCATAGAACAAAG
Source organism: Protopterus annectens (assembly GCF_019279795.1). Lineage (NCBI taxonomy): Eukaryota > Metazoa > Chordata > Ceratodontiformes > Protopteridae > Protopterus > Protopterus annectens. Next base: position 338,698,710 of record NC_056750.1, read on the forward strand.
TGCTTTAGGATTACCTGATTTGAATGGCTACATTAGAGTGTGCAACTAAAGCTCATATACATAACACAAGCAGAAGGTATAAATCAAGGTGGCAATGGAAAATGATGAAATGGAGAGGGGGGTTAAGATGTAAGGAGAAAGTAGGATTTTGGATGCAGGTCTTTAAGGAGAATAACCACCACCGCCATACAGAATATTACATTCATAAAGTGTTAGGAAGTATTCTAAGAACTATGCCAATACACGAATGGAGAAAAGAGATTCTACCAAAAGGTATGACTGCATGTAGGAGCATAGAAAATAGCAACAAAGGGCTGGAATTTACTGGAGAAAATCAGCAAAGGAACTAAGGTTTTTGGAGCAACTAACTAGAGAGGGAAAGGTAACAGAATGTGAAAAGGCCAAGCAGAAGTCTGGACTGTGGGTTACAATCTGAATTCCTTACCAGGGATTCATAACAGACTATAGTCAAAAAGAAAGGGGCAGGGGACTGCAAAATTAAGGATCAGCTCTGGTGGAGTCTGGAACCGAAACTGCTGTTGAAAAAAGTTATAATTAGTAGGGCATATAAAATACTGCATATACTAACTATAAGAATCAATCAGAGGAGGTTAGAAAAGACTGGGGAGAGAGAATGGAAAGGTAATATACAAAGGAACATCGATCTGTATGCTTCGGAGGTCTAATTAAAAAATGCTAGGTTTTTTTAGCTTGCAAGTGTCAGCATGGGCATTTTTATACCCCTAGCAAACTTCAAATAATGTCTCCTCCAGTATCTTGTAAATACTTGAGGTGTGATGGTACAGAGTAATTGGGAAAGGTTTTTTTTTTCCCCCAGAATGTAATGAGTTTGCAGATTTTAAAGCTTCACTATAAAATACTTTACCAGAAATGTTGCGGAAGCAAATGGTTGTAATGAAGGAAATTATTTTTTGGGCTGGGATATAGGAATTGAATTCCTCAGACATGGTAGGCATTTCTAAGTGTAATGATACTGGCTATCAAAAAAAGCAATTACTAGAAATTGGAAATCAAAATTTAGACCAACTGTAACTGAAGTAATGAATATTGTAAAGGAGATAAAAGAATTGTAGCCGAGATCTTCAGAAAAGGGGAAGAGCAAATTACATAGAAATAAATGGCATTTGTGGGGCCAGTGCATGGAGAATGATGTTAAGAAGAAATAATTTATGTAATTTTGGAATGAATGAAAGTTATTAAAAAGAAAGCATATACACTGCATGAAAGGAAATTTTATTAGTTTTTCTGTTACTGTACATGTAACTGTCACTTTTTAAAATGGTGCGTTTGATAAAGATGTTTAAATAACAATACTCCAAACAATAATGCCTTATAAAATACTACCATGGCTGCCGAGATGATGGCTCTTCTTGGCAGCACTTGCCCTTTTAATGGAGGCATCCATTAAATGGGAACTAGTAGGTCAAGACATGTTTCAGAAGACAATTTCAGCAGCTATACAGTCAGAAAGGATGTTAAAAATGGCTCATAAAATGTTTTAATGATGGAAGATCACATATTGAGTTTTGCACAACTAATCTGTAGAGACAAATGTGTTAATGATGGAGCGTCATCTCGTGAGATTTGCTCAACTTACCTGAAGAGTCCTTTATTTAATAAATAAATACAGTGGCAGGCCAGCAAACTGTCAAAGAAAAAAAGGGTTACATTTCAATCTGCATAGACTATGCTGCTGCTACAAACCTGAACCGTCCCATTGTTGGTAAGCTGATAAACACTCAAGAGTGGTAGACATATGCTGTGTGACACACCAGTTCTTGCAATCGCTGCTGCTCCCTGATGAAAAAAAGAAGAAAAAAAAAGATCACACACAATGACAGCAGTATTGTGGGCCATTATTCATCAGTGGTAATTGCTACTGAAACTTTCTTCACTATCATTTAAAGAAGTACTTTTCAGAACATTGCAAATTATAATGAGAAAGGAAATCTACTGCCTTCAAGGGCTTTTACACAAGCTTTCTTCCCCACTCAGAAGACGTGAAGTGGGATTCCCACAACTTACTGAAAAGCCAAACAGGAGAACTTGCTCATTAATCTGTTTGAACATAATATCAAGAGCATTAGAATACAGAGGCAAAATGTTTTGTGAAGCTGCTGCTTAGGTTGACAACATGTATATACAACTCTAGAAGGTGCTACCTTGAAATGAACTGCTTTTTTGCAAGGATGGGCCCTGCATGGCTCACCACCCATTTTCCCACAAGGCTACTGTGTACTTTCTTAGGAAATTTAAGTAAAAGGAATTCAAAAGGTCATACAATATATTTCAATACACAGACCCATGCAAGTAGTACTAAAAAATGCACTTTTATACCTGTTAGTGTGAAGATTAAAGTCACAGGCAAGTTTAGTAGAATTTTCTGTACAGCACAGAGGAAGAAATACCCAAGATTACCAATAATAACGCCACCAACTACTTTTCAGACATGTGTTACACTGTTTTAACCTTCTTTTATAGCACCTGTTGCTGTCAATACCCAGTTGCAGATAAACATTCCCCACAAACTACACATACAGAACTAGATAAACATTACATACCATTCACATAATGCTAGGCCATTGGTGTCACCTCAATAAGCATGGCACTCTTCTAAAATATCATTCTCTTGTCTTGGTCAAAGCTTCGTAGTCTTTCCAGGGACTCCCAAGATGACAGAACACAGAGTAACAGCTTGTTTCTTGCTCCCCCAGTGTGAAAACAAACCCACCAGAGAAGGCCAGTAGACTTGTTTATGGGTACATTTCAGTAATTGGCTAGTAAGTGCAATGCCTGGATGCCAGGAATAAAGAAATACAGAAGACCTGGAAAAAAATCAGCTACAAAAAGTGAGGAAGAAACATAGACTGGTGAAAGTTCTGCAACTGTTTAGCAAAAAAGCAATGCAACATTCCGACATGACTTCCAGTAACCTACAGGAAGATACAAGACAACTGCATACAGACCAGGTTAAAATGAACAAAACACTGGTGGAGTATATCAACACAAACAAAAAGCTGCAAAAATCAGAGGTCGAAATGAAGAAAAGGCTGGCTGAATATGAAACTGCTCAGGAAGAGAGGTTTCGAAAAAATAATAGAATTGGTGGACAGAGCACGTAGGGAAACCCAGAGATTTTCAGATATACCAGACAAGCTGACAGGAACACACTGCATTAATTTTATGAATTCACAAATAAGCAACTGGACTGGTACTCCACAGCAGGAGTTGTTAGTTGAAAGGTCACATCGTGTGTATCCTCCAAACCTAGCTATAAGAAAGCAAACTAGACCTTTAATAATAAAGATGCAATCCTACCAGCAGAAGGAGTTGATTCTGACAAAACTGTGGCAGAAGGGCAAAATACTGAAAGTGGGAGACAGCAGTGTGTTTGTGGAGAATGATTACTCATAGTACACCAGCCAGAACAGGAGTAAATTCATTCCGTTATTCAGGGCATGTCGGGACACAGGTGTGTGATTCAAACTGCTGTATCCAGCTGTCTTCAAGGTATTCTTGCCTGGAGGGACAAAATCATTTTATGATGAAGTGTATGTTAAGTAAGAAATACAAAAGTTTGTCCAACAAAAACTGAGCTGTGAAACAGGAGGAGAATTCTGCTTCTTGTTCTACTGGTAATAAAGATCATAGAGAGACTGCACCTGTGATACATTTTCCAGTATTTCAACAGAAAATGAAGAGAAGGATAGGAGCACGAGAAATGCAGTTGAGACAGGACATGAGCAATGGAGAAGAGGAGTAATAAAACCAGTAACTTACTGTGGGATTACAATGCAATAATTATATTTGGGAAATATGACAGAACAAGAAAATCTGGAAATATTGGACTTTTTCAAAATTTGATGGACTGGTGTGGGAAACTATATGCCCTACTTCATGTCATTAATGTTAGGAAAAATGCTTTGGGGAAGGGAAGAAAGTTAAATGTATAAGTAAAGAAAACATTTTATTTTCTTAATAGTACTGTATTTGTGGTGTATGGTTTTCTTTGCATGCCATTTGTAATTGTAATGGTGAATGTAAATAGCTGCATTTTTTTTCCTCCCGCCTTCTCTCTTTCTTCTTGTACAGTTTTGAGAAATACAGGCAATGCAACGTAAAACAGCCTGATTAAAAAGGCATGACAAAATTAATGTGCTTTTCCTCATGCTTGCATGGGGAAATTACTGAATTAAGGACCTTAGACTGATGTTTTAAGAGACAGCAAGAAAATGAAAAAATAATGAATATTATGAGGCTTTTATAGCAAATGCATGTATACTTAGTAGCAATTCTGCAGCTTGTCTTCATGTTTCCACGGAAACAATATGATAAAGAGAAATTGGCTGTCTGGTTCTCATGTCTCCAAGGAGACAATCTGATAAAGAGAAACTGGAGACAGTCTAGTGGAAGGGGATTGGCTGAGGGAAAAAGAACAGAAATTGGCTAGGGCAATGTTCTCTGAAAGTAATTAGGGGTTTTCCCAGCAGGGAGAGCTTTAAAGATAAGATAAAACCAACTACACAAAGTTTTTTCAATGTTTTAAATTCAGTGGAGATACTAACAAACAGATGCTTTTGTTTTTCTTTTTCTCTCTTTTCTCATTTTCTTTGTTCGGTTTTAAGAAATGTAGGTACTGCAATGTAAACAAGACGGGAAGAGGAAGAGTCTGGTTAAGAGAGTATGACAAAAGAAAAATCAGTGTGCTTTTTTCCATGCTTGCATAAAGGAATGACTGGGTTAAGACCCTAGACATTATCCAGTAACAAGTTTATTACAAAGCATGTAAATGAAAATGAATATTGAGTACTACATGACTTTTTTCTGGTAAACAAGGTACCCCTAGCAGTTTTGAGTCTGGTTTGCATGTTACTAGAAGAAATTTGATAAACAGAAATGGCTTGGAGAAAGTGTTCACTGAAAGCATTCAAATGTTCTCAGCTGGGAGAACTATAAAGATAGATAAAAATCAAATATCACTTACTAATCAGCACAGGCTGTACCATGCTTCTTGGCATGACTAACCTTTCTTTTTGGTTAACTCTAGCCTGTCTGTGTGGCTATCAGCTTAGAACTTTTGTTCTTATTAGGAAGGAAAAACTTCAATATTCGAAAATATACAGTTTTGTGTGTTATTATTAAGTTAACAGGCTTTAGAGGGGGGGGGCTTTGGGGGGTTGCTTGCTCTGTTTGAGGGCTTCCAAAAAAAAGTTATGTAAGATGCGGCACGGGCTCAAATGGATACGACATGAAAAACCTGCATAAAAGACCAACCTGCTGAGCAGTATATACATGTAACATAAAAGCTGGAACTAGACATATAAAAAAAAAAAGAAGTTATGTACTCACCATAACGTTCCATGTTGGTAGACCACCTCACCCTCCATTTTTACATATGGGTTCGGAGCCGATCCTTGGCTCCGACTCAGCCGATTTTCAAGCTCAAAGAATTCTGGCTGGCTCGTGGCTAAGCAGGTATCCCATGGTGCACCAGTGCAACCCCCAGATCTTATTTGCTGCTCACTAGCAAAAGAAAGAGATAGAAAGAAACCCTTAACCAACAAGCCAATACTAAAGGGTCGCCAACTAAGAAATTTATAATATTATCTCCAGATCTCCCAGGATGGGAGCATGAGGGAGGGTTGGTAAAAATGAACGGTGAGATGGACTACCAACATGGAATGTTATGGTGAGTACATAACGTCTTCATGTTAGGTAGTCCAATCTCAACTTCATTTTTACATATGGGACAGCATTCCTTAGCACCTAATTCTTGGGTGGCTCATTGGAAGATACGCCTGAGCACAGAAGTCAAATCCAACTTATGAGTAATAAAGGTGTGAGGGGTAGCCCATGTAGCTGCTGCACAGATATGATCAATTGGTACCCTGGCTTGGAAGGCTGCAGAGGTAGACAGAGACCTGGTAGAGTGAGCTGTGATCCTGTGGGGCAAGGATCTGCCATCCGAGCTGAAAGCTATGCAACTCGAAATCCAGTTAGACAATGTCACCTCAGAAACTGGCAAACCCAATCTGGAATCAGAAAAGGAAACAAACAACTGGTCTGACTTCCGAATTTCTTTGGTCCATTGCAAATAGAAACTCAGCTGTCTGTGAACATCTAACTGGTGAAAACGGCATTCTGCTGCATTGCTATGATTGGGAAAGAAGACTGGAAGTTCAATGGACTGATTCAATGTTGCAGAACAAACTTTGGGGACAAATGAAGGATTAGTATGTAAAGAATCCCTGTCTATATGAAAAACTAAATAAGGTGGTTTAATAGACAGAGCATGTAGCTCAAAAAAAAATAGCTACCAAAAACACAGTCTTCCAAGACAAATACTTTAGGGAAGCTGAATGAGATGGTTCAAAAGGAGAGGATGTTAGTTTGGACAGCACAAACTTTAAGTCCCAAGAAGCCACAGGTTCCTGTAAAGGTGGTCTACGCAAGTTGGCTCCTCTCAAGAAGGTTTTACATAACTTATGTGACATAAGGTTAACATTTGGAGCTCCCAAATAAAAATGTGAAATAGCCACCAACTGTACTTTGATGGTGGCTGCGGCAGATCCCTGCTGAAAAAGTTCAGAGAGGAATTCCAGAATTACTGGAACAGGAACGGTGTAAGGATCCACATTCATTTTCCGTGTCCAAATAGAAAACCTTTTCCACTTGCTGTCATACAGCCTTCTGGTTTATGGTTTGTGAGAGGATAAAAGAATATGGGACATTGACAATGAAACATCATGAAGCCTGACTAGACATGGAACTGGATCAGCCAAGCTGTCAATTTCAGGGTGTGGAGAGAGGGGTGTAGCAAGTCCGACATGTGGGTCAGTAGATCTGGAACAGGGTCCAAGGATCATCCAGAAGAGGCTCGAGGAAGGGAAACCAGACCTGATGAGGCCAATAAAAAGCAATGAGGATCAACTTGCTTCCCAGTCGGTTGGCTTTCTGTATCACTTTGGGGATTAGAGGAAAGGGAGGAAAGGCATAGAGAAGTCCCATGGGCCAAGCGTGTGCCAGAGCATCTCTGGGTGCTTCCCCCGGAGGGAGAATTAGGGAAAAATAGTTGCTGCACTTGGCATTGACTGGACTGGTAAAAAGGTCGCAGCAAGGTTGTCCCCATTTTAAGAAAATCTGTTTCACTATTTCCCATTAGAGACCACTCGTGGGGCAGTAAGATTGCTCGGCTCAGCTTGTCGGCTATCACATTGGTTGTCCCCGGAATGTGCATTGCCACCAGAAAGCACTGGGAAGAAAATGCCCATTCCCAAACTTGCATGGCTTCTCGACAGAGTGGGTAAGATCTGGTACCGCCCTGTTTGGCACACAACCGACATGTCTGACTGTATCGCAATCATCCCTGGAGGAAGAAGGTCCTGAAGTGCTTGCAATGCCAGAAGCACCGCTCTCATCTCCAGAATGATGATATGCAGATGAGCCTCATGTTCTTACCATGTACCGTGAACCATCCTGCCCAGATAATGCCCCCACACCCGACCTGAGAGGCATCCGTGGACACAGTGGCAATGGGTTGGGTAGGCACAAATGGAGCTCCCGTGAACAACCTGTTGTGGGCTATCCCCCAATGGAGGTCCTTTTTGCATGATTCTATCAGCAGAATAGAGTGATTCAGCGGTAGGTATTGGAACGACCACTGGGAGAATAGGAGCTATTGAAGGATTCTCATACGCAATCTGGCTAGAGGTATTAACAGAATGGTTGAGGCCATCGTTCCAAGAAGATGAAGAATCCACTTTGCTTTGACCTTCCAAAGTGGGAGAAGTCGCTGAACTTGTGAGACGAGGTTTTGTGCTTTTTCAGCGAGAAGACAAGCTGTCATATTCACTGTATCTACCTCTGCGCCTATAAAAATCACAGATTGCTAGGGCAGTAATGCAGATTTTTCCCAATTTATGGAGATCCCTAGTTGAGCACAAAGTTGGATGGTGATGTCCGTGTTTTGGAGAAGTATATCCCTGGTGGGGGTGGTCAGCAGCCAGTCGTCCAAATACGGAAACATCTGGAATCCCTGACGTCTCAGATGAGCTGTCACTACTGCCATGCATTTGGTGAACACCCTGGGAGCTGTGGTAAGACCAAAGGGTAGAGCACGAAAAGTACAGTTTTGTACCTACCATAAATGTAGATGTTCGAGGATTCCCTTGCTGCAGTCCTGACTATTGGGTATAGTCCGCGTCCCAGTCGGCCCGAATACCAGAGTATAAGGCTGACGTCGGTCATGGCGCCTTAGACTGACGTCAGTACGTCAGGGTACTAATGCGCATGACCGACGCCATTTCCTCAGTCTTTTCTTGCCCCAGATGTCAGAAGACCCAAAAAGACAAGTCCCAAAAACAACCTGCACCAAAAAACATGTACAATATATACAACCATATATACAAAAAATATAAGCATGTAAACTCACCTACACAACCACCCCGAAACACAGAGGGGAAGGAGGGAGGGTAAATTGGACTGCAGCAAGGGAATCCTCGAACATCTACATTTATGGTAGGTACAAAACTGTACTATGTTCTTCGTCTTCCCTTGCTGCAGTCCTGACTATTGGGTAGAATCCCAAAGCAGAGGTAAGGGAGGCTGGCAAATCATAAAGTAGCAGGAGCTGACAACATGCCTTGTAAAACAGCTGTGGCAAAACCAGCCCTAGTCTTAGAGTATATAGGCAGGTGATAATGCCTAGAGAAAGTATGCACTGAACTCCAAGTAGCTGCTTCCAGAATATCCTTAGTTGCCACCCCCCTTAGAAATGCTGTTGAAGTGGCAGTAGCCCTAGTGGAATGAAGCCTAATCCCAGCTGGAACCTCTTTGCCATGATGGGAATAACAAAATGCAATGCAAAAGCCAATCCACCTAGAAATAGTTTGTTTTGACACAGGCTTGCCCTGTGAACTCAAAGCAAAAGAAACAAGTAACTGCTGAGACTGCCTAAAATTCTTAGTCCTGCTCAAATAATAACGCAATTGCCTGTGTACATCTAAAGTGTGCAAAATCTTTTCCCCTTTATTTTGAGGATCTGCAAAAACGTAGGCAAATGAATAGTTTGGTTTAAAGCCACACTAGAAACCACCTTAGGCATAAAGGAAGGATTAGTACGTAATGAAACCCTGTCCTTATGGAAAATCAAAAGGGCTCTACTGCCATAAGGGCCTGCAACTCAGACACCCTTCTTGCAGAAGTAATAGCCAACAGAAAAGCAGTCTTCCATGACAAATATTTCAATTCAGCAGTAGCTGCAGGCTCAAAAGGTTGTAGAGTAAGTTTTTCCAACACAAAATTGAGATCCCAAGCAGGAGTAGGAGCTCTACGTGGGGTCTTATATTCTTTGCCCTCTAAGAAACTGCTTGAACAAAGGATGCGAAAACAAAGGTGGGTCACAATCATAGTGAGCTGAAATTGCTGCAGCATGAATCTTTATGGAAGAGAAGGACAAACCTTTGTCCAACAATTCAGTAAGATATTGAAGAGCCACACTCAAATTAGGCTCTGAAATCTCCAAATTCTTTGCTGTACTCCAAAATAAAAATCTCTTCCATTTTTCTGCGTACACTCTCCTAGTACTAGGCCTTCTAGCTTCCATAATCACATTTAAAACTTGTTGAGGAAGCTGAGACCTGCTGTGCTTCAACACAGAATATGCCAAGCTGTGAGATGAAGAGATTGAAGCTTGACATTGAGCAGATGACCGTCCTTCTGAGATAACAGATGAGGAATCAGAGGTAAAGGCCATGGAGGCTTCTTTACAAGACTCCGTAGAAGTGGGTACCAGTGTTGCCGAGGCCAATCTGGAGCTATCAAAATCATCCTTGGCCTGTCTTGTCTGACCTTTAATAATACCTTTGGAAGAAGAGGCAGAGGTGGAAAGGCATAGACATGAAGGTTTTTCCAACTGAAAGACAGAGCATCCACTTTCCAAGCTGTGTGATGAAACCCCTTTGTGCAATACTTTGGCAGCTGGTGGTTTAGTGGAGAAGCGAACAGATCTATGTCTGGAGTTCCCCATGACACTGTCAATTTCTGAAATACATGAAGATCCAGTTTCCACTCGTGGGGATCCATGATTTGTCTGCTTAATACATCTGCTAGGGAGTTCTGTGCTCCTGGCAGAAACCTTGCCTGAAGAGTGAGTTGCAGGCTTAACGCAGTCTCCCATAAAATCATTGCTTGCCTGCATAGAGGATAAGAATGTGTTCCCCCTTGCTTGTTGATGTACCACATGACAGTTGTGTTGTCTGTTAGAATCAACACCTGTCCTGGAAGAAGTAACTCCTTGAAAGCCATCAATGCAAACTGGACTGCTAACATCTCCTTCATGTTGATATGTAGATGCTGTAGTCTGGCAGGCCACTTGTCTTGTATCCACTTTCCATTTAGATGAGCTCCCCAAGCAGTGTCCGAGGCATCTGTCGTTAAAATCTGACTCGCCTCTGGCCGGGTCACAGAGAGTCCCTTGTTTAGGTGACATTCCTGAGCCCACCACAAGAATTCCTTTTGAAGGCAAGGTATTATGTGAATGACAGTGTCGAAATCTTGGCAGTGCTGTGTCCATACATTTTGAGATACCATTGCAGCTTCCTCATATGCAGTTTGGCATTGGGAAGCACCAGAATACAAGATGCCATGAACCCTAATGCTTGAAGGACTGTCCTTGCAGTCAGCACGGACTGATGAGATAGTTGATGGAAGTAAAGTGACAGACTCTTTTGTTTGTCCGGGGTTAAAAGGCCATCTGGGCTGCTGTATTCAGTCTCACACCCAGAAAGCACATGTCTTGAGAGGGTACTAGACTGGACTTTATTTCGTTCACAGAATACCCTAGGCATCTTAGCACTGCTATGACATATTCCAGATGCTGTAAAAGGTCTTCTTTTTCTTGAGCCAGAATCAGGCAGTCGTCCAAGTAAGGATAGATTTGAATGCCTTGAAGCCTGAAGTAAGCTATCACTGGAGCCAGAACCTTTGTGAATACTCTGGGCGCAGTAGATAAGCCAAAGGGCAATGCAGAGAACTGATAATGAAAATCTCCAGTTCGAAACCGCAGATACTTTCTGCAACTTAGCCTTATAGGCACATGAAGGTAAGCTTCCTTGAGATCCAAAGTTACCATCCAGTGATCCTTGCCCAGCAGAGGTAACAGTTGCTGTAATGTCAACATCTTGAACTTGGGAATGTCCAGATAAGTGTTGAGGATAGATAAATCCAAAATTGGTCTCCACGTGTTCCCCTTCTTTGGTACTAGGAACAGGCGAGAATAAAATCCAAGCCCCTTTCTGATACAGGGACTGGCTGAATGGCCCCTATCTGGAGTAACTGAGAAACTTGCTTGTGAGCCTCTTTTCTTTGTGGAGGAGGAACATCTGGCATGCCTTTGAAAGGGGCATTGTGTGGAAATAAAATCTGTAACCGTGATGAATGATATCCAGCACCCATCTGTCTTGAGTGATTAAATCCCAATTTTCTTTGAAAAGAGACAATCTTCCTCCCAAAGGAGCTGCCAGACGAGAATCCACTGGCAGCTGAAAAGGCAGGTCAGTGGTTCTGCTTACGAAAGGACTGACCCCTGCCCTCACCAGAAGTCTGAGCAGGTGAACTGTCTGATCTAGGCCTAAACGAACCTTGAGCCCTGCCCCTACCACGTCTAGACCTACCCCTAGACTGGGAACCATAAGCAGGATATGTCCACCCCTTAGCAGGCCAATTTCTACTAAACTTGGAGGCTGCACCTGCAAAAATCTTTAACAGTCTGCATAGACTTAGCTTTGTCCTCCATTTTCTTTAAAACTGCTTCCACAGGCGGTCCAAACAACACATCAGACTGTAAAGGAGCATCCAAAATCCTGGTCTTAACATGCTCAGCTAAATTCTGATCCTTCAACCAGGCATGTCTGCGAAGAACAGAACTAGTAGCAGCCACCCTCGAGGAGGCCTGAACAGCATCAAAACCACACTGCAAAGAATGCTTACCCACTTGTTCAGACACATGAACCAAATCCAGCAATTCTTTACATTCAATACCTTCCGCCAAAGCATCCACCTTAGATTTCAATTGTGAAAGGAGATAATTCTGATATTTCAGCATATGAAACTGACAATTCAACGCCCTCATGGCTAGAGTGGAAGAAGTATATACTTTCTTACCCCACCTATCCAAAGCCCTAGCCTCTTTATCAGAGGGTACAGGATTTTTAACCACAGAAGCTTTAACACCTTTAGGCCCCTGAGAAACAGTTTCTGGGTCCGCCCTAGGACTCTTAAACAAATACTTATGAGCTTCGGGCACCCTATAATACCTATCCGGCTTAACAGGAGCAGGAGGCAAGGAGTCAGGGTTCAGGGAAGCCTCTGCAAAAACATCCTCCACCACATTCAACACAGGAGGAATAGCTAAGGGCCTATGCTGGGGTAAAAACAAGAATTCCCTAAGCCTTTTCCTGGAATCAGAGTAATCCTGGCCTTCCCATTTAAAGTGCTCCCTCATGGAGTGAAGAGTCTCTGAAAATGAAAAATCCTCAGGAGGAGAAGCTGTAGGAGTGGAATCATCCACATCAGAATCAGAATAAGTAGGAAACTCTTGCAAGTCTTCCACAGAAGACTCTGAAGCCTGTGAACACTGTTCAAAACTATCAAACTCCTGTTCCACCCTAGGCCTCTTATCAGGCGGGGGCATAGAACCTCTAATCAGAGTAATCAAATCTTCTGCCATTTTAAGCATATGTTTCTTAGGCACAGAGCCCGAAATGCTAGGAGAAGCCCCCACAGAAGCTGAACTTGGCCTACCTCTAAAAGAAGCTTTGGCAACAGAAGGAGAGGCCCTAACAACCTTGGGAAGAGAGGGAAGAACAGTTACCTGAGAAGCCCCCTCAGCCTGGCCTACCTCCTGAGAGGGCACATCCTGTAACAGTAAAGTATCTGCCTGAGACTCCATAGAGACTCCTGGCAAAACCTCTGGCTCCCCTGAGCCTTCTAAAGAACCGACGTCCGGGACTGCCGGTTCCTCACCCCTAGGCTTCACTGTTTTGTCCTTGCGCTTCTTGGATGAAGCGGGCGTCGGAGCATCCGACGGCATATTATAATTGCAACGCTTCCCAAACACTAACCTAGCACAATCAAGCCTCCTCTTAATAGTGCGCTTGTTAAATCTAGCACAAGAGCGGCAACCAACAACGTCGTGCTCAGGCCCTAAACAAGGTATACACAATGTATGATAATCCCTATGCGGTATCTGCTTCCCACAAGAAATACAGTTATTCACTTTTTCTGACATCCGGTTAAATACTGAGGCAAGAAAAACCAAAATGTTCCCAACGGGTTACTTAGCCAACTCTGTTTCGGTCTGAAACTCCGGTTTCGGAAAATCTCAGAACGCCAACCTGCACTCGCAAAATTGCTTCTGCATCGGACCATGCGGCAAAAAAGACTGAGGAAATGACGTCGGTCATGCGCATTAGTACCCTGACGTACTGACGTCAGTCTAAGGCGCCATGACCGACGTCAGCCTTATACTCTGGTATTCGGGCCGACTGGGACGCGGACTATACCCAATAGTCAGGACTGCAGCAAGGGAAGACGAAGAACATCTGATAATGGCTGGCTCCCAGCCAGAAGCGCAGATACCTCCTTGATGCCTTGTCCATTTTTATATGGTAGTAGGCATCTTGGAGATCTAGAGAGCACATCCAATAGTCTTTCCCTAATAAAGGGAGTATCGACTGCAGTGTTACCGTCCAAAACTTGTCCTTTTTCACGGATTCGTTTAATCTGCTGAGGTCCAATACTGTCCTCCAGTCTCCGGTTCGTTTTGGGACTAAAAAAAACCTGGAGTAAGTTCCGGATCCTATCTGGTCTGCTGGAACAGGCTGGATGACTCTTTTCAAGAGCAACTTGATCTTCACAGTTGCCTGATCCCTGAGATTGGGTGGAACATCTGGGATCTTCTTGGGAACAAATGGTGGAAGGGAAAAGGGTATGATATATCCTCTGGTAACAGACTCTTTGTACCCACTTGTCTTGGGTTAAATTTAGTCAGGCTTCTGGATACAAAGAGATGCGACCCCCGACTGGTCCCAGAGAAATGCAGTCGGGCCCCACATCAGGAGCGCTGATAAGGCCGCCCTCGAAAATAACTGCGGCCTTGCTGGTATTGCGGACCGCCCCTGCCTCTAGGGCGACGTCTACTATTTCCTCCTCCTCTGCCTCTAAAGGACGATTCACTCTGTGTCCAGAAAGGCTCGCTGGGACTTTTTGAACCACATCTCACCTCCCCTTTGACCTTTGAGGTATGGTCGAGAGGGGACGGTAAAATGGACTCCCACGGCAGAGAGGGTCTTTCCTTCCTGTTCACACCGAGTGAGTGTATCTTTCACCTTGGAACCAAACAAGGAGGAACCATCAAATGGGGCGTTGGTGAAGGTGGACTTGAAACGGCTCTGCAAAATTACACAAGCGCATCCAGGAGTGGCACCTAAGGGCAACTCCTGAACCCGCTGCTCTGCTCGCTCCATCAGCCGCATGAGATATGAGTCGCATGGAGGAGTTAACTAAGGAATTTAGGGTGGATAACTGAGCAGATAACCTATCCGGGTCTCTCTCAGGACAAGCACCCTGTATGGAATCTCCCAATTCCTTGAGGAGATCCCTCTGCAACCGTGTGACATGGGTAAGATAGTTAAGGGATCGAAGTGTAAAGGCTGCTGAACTAAAAATGCACTTTCCAAATCTGTCCATCTGTCGAGACTCCTTGTTTGGCGGATGTACAGAGGAAGAAGTCTCTGCCAACTCCTTCTTCGTGGCTCCCACCACCACTATGGCATCTACAGGAACGCCCTTAGTCAAGAATTATTTTCCATGAGGGGCAGACAGGAACTTATTTGGTCTTCTAGGTACTGGCTCCACGGCATCAGGAGTATCCCACACCTTCCGACTAACCAGATCCATTAGTTCGTCGAAAGGTGGAGACACCCAAGTGGCAGAGGGTTGAGACCCGAAAGCCTTCAGGTACACTGACTCCTCAACAGAAGGTTTGACAGTGGGCCAGTCGCACCTCTGTTTAAGGATCTCTAGAATGTCCACAAAGGAGACATCAGGGGACGACCTGGGGGACCACTCCGACTCATCGAGGTCAGTATCCAATGTCAGCGACTCATCCTGGGAGTCAATATGCTTCCTCTTGCATACTCTCTTCCACGGGGGCTCCTCAAAGGGACCTTCTGGGGATGCCCAGGAAGAGTGGGGGCCATCAGCCGGTGGCGCCTGAGGCTGTGGGTCTCTGCTGTCTGCTGAGAGAGTAGGGACTGAGACCAAAGTGGGAGCCCTGGGGGAAGACTGCTTGTACCACTGGCAGGGGCTGTAGATTGTGACAGCACATTCCTCAACACCTCAAAAGCAAATCTCTCCGGCTCCGAAGACAGCCCCTGCTCCGAAGAGACAAAGGACAGTGCCGGAGCCAGAGCCATCAGCTCCGAGATAGATGCAGGGTCCGAGCTCACCCTGGCGGAAGCACAGAGAGGAAGGCTCCGAACTGACAAAGATCGATTCAAAACTTCCCCCTCAGCGCCGCCAGAAGAGCTTCGGTCCCTGGACACAACAGATGCAGCAGAACGTGTTGGAGCCGAACTCGGCTCCAATGCAACAGCAAGGGGAGCCAGAACCGAGGGTTCCTCCATTGGAAACAAGCACTCCTGCTCCGAAAACCGAACATGGCTCGGAGGAGGAATCATGGATGGAGATAAGACTGGTTCGAGTGGCTCTGAGACCGACTGGGTCGGAGCCAATAAACATTTAGGCAGGGCAGATGACTTGAGGAGTCTCAGTACTACCTTCTCCACATCTTCTTCCAAAAGACTCCTGGAAGATAAGGTTGGGGACCTCGACCTAGCAGGCACTGGAGATTTGACCATCACAGAAACCTGTCATGACTCTATAGACCGGCTCCGAGAAGCAGAGTCAACTATTAGTAAGGATTCCGCAGTTGGCACCGAAGTATCTGTGACCGACTCCAAAACCACAGTGCTCTCCTTCGGCTCCGAAGACTGAGGAGTCGAGGAGGCAGGTTTTATTAATTTGGCAGGCGGCTCCAAAACAGTAGCTGGTGCCGGAGAAGGCCTTTTTGCACCACTAGATTTTGAATCAGCTCTTGACTTACAGGACTTAGACGAGAAAGCCGAAGAGCCAGATAAAGCTTCCACGAAGGTTGGCTTCAAATGACCCGAGTATCAGTTTGTTCTTTCTCTCCTGCAACACTCTAGGAGAGAAAGCATGACAAAACAAACATGATTTTTGCAAATGGATGGCTCCCAAACAGTAGACACAGCTACTGTGGCCATCAGTCAAAGACATTTTCTGGGAGCACCATACATTTTTTAAACCCAGAGGGTTTGTGCTCCTTGCTATCCTTAGAGATTGAAAACCCACGAGCAATCAAAGGAAAGAGAAGACGACGACTGAGGACAAGGTCCTCTAAAACGGGCCTAGCCTTACAGACGAAAAAACATAACGACTAGGACCTCTAAGTTAAACGGGCCTAGCCTGGTGTAAGATAGAAACCCAGATTTTCCACTAAACCCTAGATAGAGTCAGTCACACAGGAGAATATTTTAACAATTACAGTGGAAGCAACACTAGGACTAGGTCCTCTAAGTTAAACGGGCCTAGCCCTGTGAAGAACCGGGTCTTCTAATTTAAGCAGACCAAGCAGACAACACACACACACGCACACACACACACACACACGCACGCACGCACACGCACGCGCGCACACACACACACACACACACACACACACACACACACACACACACACACACACACACACTTGCTCAAGGGTAGCAATTTAACAGAATAAGAAATTATGACTTTAGCGGATCCCCGCTAAAGACCACCAGTCAACAAAAAAGCTTGACAGGAATAATCAATAGCAGCCCCTATTGATTAACAATGGCAAACTCGCCAACTAATACTCTAGACAAGAAAAAAGACAAGTTTGTCTAACGACTGACTACAGGAAACTAACAAACTTGTCAAACAAATCCCCAAGGCAGTTTAGGTAAATCCTAACTGAATAACAGGAAGAAGCGAAACCGCCAAAACTAACGGTTTAGGGAAAGTGCAACTGAGCCTAACTACTGGTACACAGGATACCATTAATAATGTCACACAACAACCACAAGACAATAGAGATAAGTCCTATAATGTATAAATTCAATAATTATGCAAAGATACTAGAATAATGAGAATTGAAAGGTGAAACCGCCAAACTAGCGGTTTAGGTAAAGCGCAACTGTGCCTAACTACTGGTACACAGGATACCACTAAAAAGGTCACACAACAACCACAAGGCACTAAAGACAAGTCCTATAATGTATATATATATATATATATATACATATATATATATATATATATATATATATATACAATAATTATGCAAAGGTACTAGACTAATGAAAATTTTCAAAAACTTAGCCAGAGCCAAGAGAAGCACATCCGAACTCGTCGACGTGGCAAATGAGATCTGGGGATTGCACTGGTGCACCATGGGATACCTATTTAGCTATGAGCCAACCAGAAGTCTTCGAGCTTGAAAATCAGCCGAGTCAGAGCAGAGGATCGGCTCCAAACCCATATGTAAAAATGAAGGTGAGACTGGACTACCTAACATGTAGTTATACATAAAAGGTGGTAATAATAACTAAATAAGCAAATGACGCTTTCTGTAATGTCTTTCAATCTGAATAGTCTTACACAAATATAAAGAAGAAAGAGTAGTGAACTATATTTAAAAAAAAGTAAAGTATAAATAGCTGTGCTACAGGAGACATACCTGGAAAGAACTGAACATGTGAATCTTATAAAGAAAGGTTTTCAGGATGGTTATTTAGTGGAATATCTGGGGCAAAGGAAAAGAGGAGTACTTATATTAATTGCAAGAGAAGCTCCAATAGTGGTAGAAAAGAAAAAAAAAGATAAGGGAAAACATATAGTACACCCAAGGAGCTACCGGTAAATGAGGAGGATTACACTAGCATGCATTTACATTCCACCTAAAACTGCTATAATGGAGCTCAAGAAAATTCCGGGAGAAATAATCAGCTTTCAGTAAGGAATATTACAAGTGGAGACTGGAATTTGGTTTGCAACAGTGAAGATGTGCCTGGGTGGCCTAGAAGGGAAAATACAACAAAGGAGGGTAGAATTTTGAAGACATTTATAAAAATGCTTGGCATGGAAGATGTGCATTCAGTACTAGGAGTTCTGAGTGAATTTACATATCATTCTCCAAGATACAAAAACTGGGCTAGGCCAGATAGAATTTAAATCTCACGGGAATGTGTGCACTTAAACGAAGGTCTTGAAAAGCACCCAATAACTGCTTCAGATCATGCACCAATAACTAAAATAAAAACGCAATAAAATAAAAATTAGACACTTGAAGACAGAGGAATGTATGGAATTAATTCAGGAGCTACTAGAGAAGATAAAAATTTCTTCTGAGGACACAGTTAGGTAGTGGGATAGAATTAATGTGGAGTTTAAACCTAGAGTGAAAATAAAGGAAAGGGAGATATGGTTATGAAGTAACAAGAATTACTTAGAAGGACTGACAAATGTTAAAAGTATTGCAAAACAGGGGGAATCTCTCAGAACATGAAAAGGAGCAACTGCAGAATTCTTCTTCTTCTTCTTTCGGCTTTATCCCGGTTAGGGGTCGCCACAGCGGATCACCTGTCCGCACATTGAATGGCAGTGGAGTTTTACGGTGTCGAGTTGCCAGCCCGGCGCCCAACCTTCCACAGAAGGCACACTCACACGCACACCTAGGGCTAATTTAGAGTGTCCAATCCACCTGCAGCATGTCTTTGGGATGTGGGAGGAAACCGGAGCACCCGGAGGAAACCCACGCGACCACAGGGAGGACATGCAGACTCCGCACAGAAGGCACCCCAGCTGAGGATCGAACCGGAGAACCTCTTGCTGTGAGGTGGCAATGCTAACCACTGCACCACTGTGGCCGCCCAAAAGGAGCAACTGCAGAATACTAAACAGAAAATAAGTGATTACCTTGATAATATGCATGAGTTTAGAAAGATTGCTGTTAAACTGTTTTTTGATAATTCTAGAGCACAAAAACTTGTAGCACAACGACTCAGGCAACAGAAAGTGGAAAGGGTTGTCACCAAGTTTAGAGAGTGTGTAACAAGGAAAATTACAAGATATCCTGGGGAAGTATTAAAAATATTTAAGAAATTTTATGAAAATTTGTTTAAAGCAGAGAAATATGAAAATCAAGAAAAGGTACAAATGGAAATATTTAGTGAAAAATTAAATATGCTAAGGTTAGAAGTAGATGAGGCTCTGTTACTAACAGTTAGGATAGGAAGAGATGAGATAAAAATGGCTATATAGAACCAAATCTACAGGAAAATCCCCAGGAATAGACGGTATTCCTGTGAAAGTTTGGAAGCTAGGAGGGAAAAAAAACTGAAGATCTGGAAGGTTTTGTTTAACAGTATTTTAAGAGGAGGAGAAGCACCAGCATCCTGGAAGAAAGCGGTGGTAATGGTAATACCTAAAGAGGGTAAAGAGCCATCGGATCCAGCTTCATACAGGCCCATTTGAATACTAAACCATGATTACTACGTGTTTATGTCTGTAATGGCTAAAAAATGGAAAAGGTGATACCAAGTTTTGATAGATATGGATCAGTGTAGTTTTATTGAGGGGATGCAAACATTTGACAATATTAACAGAACACTGATGATTCAGAGGAAAGCAGAATGTAAGAAAATACCACTTTTATTGGTGGGTCATGATGCAGAGAAAGTATTTGACAGAGTAGACTGGACTTCATGAGAAGGGCAATGGAAGCTTTTGCTTTCTCTGATACAATTATAAGGTTGCAGAAAAAATACAAGGTTGGACCACCACGATAAATCAATAAAACTTTTAATCCAATGAAAAGAATATGGATAAGCGCTTTCACGTACACACTGAGTACGCTTCTTCAGATCTCTAAACATACCAAACAGCTCTCATCTTGAATAGTATTCACTAAATTAATCATAAATTAATCAATTTATCAATAAAATAATTAAAACAATATAATTAATTAAATCATCCAAAAAGTAGCTCACATTACTACTGAAGGGCATTATTTAACAAACAACATATCCCTGCTAAAACATCTAGCATATAATGCTCAATAAATTGATGAAACATGTTTATGTATAAAATACCTATAAGCCATTGGTTAACTAATCATTATAATAATGCAGTAATATTTGTTAATAAATGAATTCATAATTTTATAATCAATTTTAAGTAAAAAATTGTTGACTTATTATAAATATGTAGAAATATATAAATGCAATATCAATTTCATTAACATACACTACATGAAATTAAATCAACTTAGTAAATATGAAACGCAATAGACAAAACTCTATTTTAGGGGGCGTAAATCAAGTATTGGTTTAATGCTCATATATTGATTGAGGCCTGGATACTGATGTGCTTGCATTCTGAGGATCCACTGGAGCTCTATAGTTTCCAGTCTATTTATGGGATTCCCTCCTCTCTCAATGGCCTTAACTTTTAGTTATGTACTCACCATAACTTTAGATGTTTGGGATCCATCTCGCCTACATTCTGTACTGATGGGTTCGGAGCCGATCCCTCGGCTCCGACTCGGCACACTTATGCTATAGAGCGAGGCCTCTTATTGGCTGAGCTATCTTTATCCCAGGATGCACCACCACTAATCCCCCAGATCTTGTTTGTCCGCATTCATGCACACATGCATAACTTGATTATATAACATTGTTAGATGTTTCAAGATGAAACAACAGGATTCGGACCTTCTGATATCCTCTGATCTCCAAGGAAGGGGGAAGGAGGGTGGGTTATTAGGAATGTAGGCGAGATGGATCCCAAACATCTAAAGTTATGGTGAGTACATAACTAAAAGATGTTATGTGATCCTATCTCGCCTACATTCTGTACTGAGGGGACAGCGTCCCTAGCACCTAAATCCCGGGTGGCTCATTGGAAAACACTCCTGAGCACTGTGGAACCAAATGAAGCTCGTCCTCTAGATGCCACATCTAATTTGTGGTGGGAAATAAAGGTGTGCGGGGAAGACCATGTAGCCGCAGCACAAATGTCACTAATAGCAAGCTTAGAATGAAATGCTATCGAAGTAGCCATAGCCCTTGTAGAATGGGCTTTGACAGAGGCGGTAAGCTCTTTGTCGGAATAAAAATAAGCTTGAGTAATACAGTCCCTGATCCATTTGGCAATAGTGACCTTTGTGACAGCTTTGCCCAATTTATTGTCTGCAAAGGATACAAACAACTGATCTGTTTTCCTTGATTGTTTGGTCCTATCTAGATAAAAACGTAAGTGTCTGTGGACATCTAGTGTGTGGAATATGAACTCCGCTTTGTTAGAGTATTTTGGGAAAAAAACTGGAAGCTCTAACGATTGCTGTAAGCAG
This sequence comes from Protopterus annectens, assembly GCF_019279795.1. Lineage (NCBI taxonomy): Eukaryota > Metazoa > Chordata > Ceratodontiformes > Protopteridae > Protopterus > Protopterus annectens. The sequence continues at coordinate 338,720,245 of NC_056750.1, forward strand.
AAACTAGAACAAACTTTACGGACAAAGGAAGGATTTGGCCTGAGGGATACTCTGTCTTTGTGAAAAACCAAGTACGGGGGTTTTACTGACAAAGCCTGAAGCTCTGAAACTCTTCTGGCAGAAGTAATCGCCACGAGAAAGGCTGTCTTCCATGATAGAAACTTTAGATCACATGTAGCTGCCGGTTCAAAGGGGAAAGAAGTCAAGGCGCGTAACACTATATCGAGATCCCATGGAGGTGCAGGATGAGAAATCGGAGGTCTTAATAGAGCAGCACCTTTCAAGAAGGTCTTACACAATCTGTTGCTCATTAAAGGTGGGTCCATGGATTCGTGAAAATTAGAAATTGCTGTTAATTGTACCTTGATGGTAGAAACTGAAGGGCCTTGATTGAAAAGAGAAGTCAGAAATTTTAGCACTTCTGCCACGGGAATAGAAATGGGGTCCAGGCCCCGGAGTTGAGCCCAAATAGCAAATCTTTTCCATTTGCTAGAATACAGTTTCTTCGTAGCAGACTTATGGGCCGAAGATAATATGTGAACAACATCTGGATCCAATGTATGACTCCTGACTATCGTCGGAAGAGGAGGAGCCAAGCCGTCAATTTTAAGGTGTGTAGGGACTGGTGGAATAGTCCCGACTGATGAACCAGTAGGTCTGGGATCTGATCCAGGAACCATGGACCTCCCAGGGCATGTTTCCGAAGATAGGGGAACCACACTTGACGAGGCCAGTAAGGAGCAATTAAGATCATTTTGCTCCCCAAGAGAGATGCCTTTTGAAACACTCTGGGAAGGAGAGGAACTGGCGGGAAGGCATAAAGCAAGCCGGTGGGCCAAGGATGGACTAATGTGTCCATGGGGCTCTTCCCCGGAGCCGGGGTTAGGGAGAAGAATTCTTTGCACTTCGCATTCAGAGGAGTCGCGAAGAGGTCGCAACACGGAACTCCCCATTCGCTGAAAATCTTGCAACTGTCATATTCGGAGACCATTCGTGAGGAGAGAGGATGGTTCTGCTCAATCTGTCGGCTATCACATTGGACTTGCCCGGTATGTGAGTAGCCACTAGGAAACGTTTGGTCGAGACTGCCCATTCCCAAACTCTCATGGCTTCTCTGCAAAGAGGATAGGATCTGGTCCCTCCCTGTTTGTTCAGGTACCAAACAACTGACATGTTGTCTGAGTGAACAGCAATTACGCCCTGAGGGAGATAATCGTGAAGGGCTTGAAGGGACAGAAGTACTGCCCTCATTTCTAAGATGTTGATATGAAGCAAAGTCTCTTCTGGATGCCATTTGCCTTGGACTGACCTGCCCAGGGAATGCCCCGTCTGGGAGGCGTCCGTGGTCAAAGTGGCCGCCGGAGGAGGTAGAACAAAGGGTCGTCCCTGATCCAAGTTGGAGGGCACTAGCCACCAGCGAAGGTCCCGTCTGCAAGATTCCGTGATCCATACAAGGTGACTGAGGGGGAGTTCCTGAAAGGACCACTGAGCTGAAAGAAGCCACTGGAGAATTCTCATGTGCAACCTTGCCAAGGGGACTAGAAGAACCGTGGCGGACATGGATCCTAATAGCTGCAGGACCATTCTGGCTGGGGCTTTGGACCTGGGAAGTAAGGCTCGAACTTGAGTCTGTATGGTTTCTATTCTGTCTGTAGGTAGACCGACCCGCATTTGGTTTGAGTCTATCTCTACCCCTATGAATCTTATTCGTTGAGATGGCAGCAACACAGACTTTGGCCAATTGAAGGTGATTCCAAGGGAATTGCCCAGAGATATAGTGGCTTGTAGGCTCTGCAGAAGTAGATGCTTGGAGGTGGCAGTTAGGAGCCAGTCATCTAGGTACGGAAACACCTGGAATCCTAGACTTCTCAGGTGAGCAGTCACGACTGCCAAACACTTGGTGAACACCCTGGGGGCTGTGGTGAGACCAAAGGGCAGCGCACGGAACTGAAAATGACTGCCTCCTAGGCTGAAGCGCAGATGTCTCCTGGATGCTTGATGTACCATGATATGATAATAAGCGTCCTTGAGATCTATGGAGCACATCCAAACACCTTTCTCCAGCAACGGGAGAATGGTTTGTAGGGTGACCATTCGGAACTTGGACTTTCTGACTGAACGGTTTAGGATGCTGAGCTCCAAAATGGGCCTCAAGTCCCCGGTCTTTTTTGGCACCAAAAAGAATCTTGAGTAAGTCCCTAATCCGATCTGGTCTGCGGGGACCGGTTGGATGACTCCTTTTTGCAGCAGCTTTGAAACTTCTGAGGCTGCGGTATCCCGTTGACTGGGTGGCGGGTCCGGGAATTTTTTGGACTGAGGGGGGTGGTGAGAGAATGAGATGGAGTAACCTCCGGCGATAATCCGAAGCACCCATCGGTCCTGGGTGATACCTTCCCAGGCCTTTAGGTGCTTCGAGAAATGACCCCCGACTGGCTCCTGAGCAGCACAGCCGGGCAATCCCTCAGGGACTATGAAAGGCTGAAGAGCCACGAAAGGACTCGCGGTCCAGTGTTGCGGGGGCCTCTGCCGCCTCTGGGACGGCGTCTTCCTGAAGAATTTCCCCCTCCTCTGCCTCTGGAAGGGGAATCCTCCTGCTGAGAGGGGTAAGGCTTCTGAGATCTCCGGAACCACATTTTCCCTCCTCTTTTAGCCTTGGAATAAGGCCGAAAGGGAGTGGAAAATCGTGCCCCTACGGCAGTCAGAGTCTTACCCTCCTGTTCACAGCGGGTTAGTGTGTCCTTTACCTTGGGTCCAAACAGGGAGGACCCATCAAAGGGGGCGTCGGCAAATGAAGACTTAAAGGCCTCCGCAAAATGACACAGGCGGAGCCAGGCTTGTCTCCGTAGAGCAATGCCTGTACTGCGCTTACTCGCCTTCGGCTGCATAAGAAATGAGCCTCATGGACGAGTTCGAAATGGACGACATTGTAGCCGGCTGAGAGCCAACCGTCTGGGCCAGCTCCTCAGGCAGGTTACCCAAGAGGGTATTGGATAGCTCCTTAATCAGATCCCTCTGAAATCTGGTAAAGTGCGTAAGGCAGTTCAAGGACCTCAGTGTAAAGGCCGCTGAACTGAGGGTGCGCTTTCCGTACCGATCCATGCTCCTAGACTCCTTATTAGGTGGATGGACGGACGTAGAAGCCTCTGCTACATCTTGCTGGGTAGCAGATGCCACCACCAAAGCATCTACAGCCACAACTTTAGTTAGGAACTCTCTATCAGGGGGCGCCGAGAGAAATTTGTTCGGACGAGCAGGCACCGGTTCCACAGAGTCTGGGTGCTCCCACGCCCTTCGACAGATCAAATCCAAGAGCTCGGCGAAGGGCGGAGACACCCAGGAGGCGGAGTGCTGAGCCCCGAAGGCCTTCAGGAACACCGACTCATCAGCAGAGGGAGGTTTGGACTGCCAGCCGCCTCGTTGTTTTAGGGCTTCCAGGATGTCTGCAAAGGAGACATCATCCGAGGACGACTTGGGGGACCCCTCTGCATCATCGAGATCAGTGTCGGATGTCAGAGACTCATCAGGGGAGTCAACGTGCTTCCTCTTGCACGATCTCTTCCTGTGGGGTTCTTCCGAAGAGGCTTCAGAAGGACCTCCAGGAGGGGGAGAAACCCCAGCGGGGGTAACCTGAGGCCCGGGGGCTCTGCTGTCTAAGGACAGGGGGACTGCCAACGACCCAGTCTCCGTATGTAGGGAAGGAGCTGGGGAAACCATGGAGGTAGCCAAGGAAGATTTGGCTAAAGCACTCCTCATAGCCCTGAAGGCGGAACCACCAGAATCCTGGGAGGGTCCCACCTCCGTGGCCACGACAGTGGACGGCACTCCCGTTGCCGACGCACCAAGAGGGAGACTTGGGACCGAAAGCATCAATCCCGAAGCCTCCCCCCCAGGGCCGAAGGAAGAAGTCCGTGTACTGAACTCCGACCCAAGAGCCGGAGTTGGAGCAAGGGTCGGGCCCGACCCTAACACCTCCACAGGTTCCACCAGCACCGGCTCCAACGGTGCCGAAGCTGTTGGAGGAGGAACCACAGTAGGGGAGTGGACCATCGGCTCCGAAGCCAAATGGGCTGGAGCCGAAACTAGCTTTTGGAACACCGGAGACTGGAAGAGTCGAAGGAGCACCCTGTCGATGTCCGAATCAGACATCTTGGATGATCTAGAGGATACCGATCGGGCCCGAACCGATTTCTCCATCGGCTCCAAGGGCTCAGGGACCGGCTCGAATGGACTCAACAACTATCGGCCCGAGGGAGGTTTCAAGGAAATTTCCCTCGGTGCCGATAAGGACTTCGCCCGAGGGGAAGAGTCTGAGCCGGTAATCCTTATCGGCTCCAATATCAGTGGAGCCGATGAGGGTGACCCGCCTCTCGATGCCCCAGACCTCGGCTCCGAAACCAGAGGGGTCAAGGCTGGAGGCATCGAGGCAGACCGTTCCGACCTTGGCTCCGAAGTCCGTGGAGCCGATGGAGAAGTCTGCTTAGCTTTTTTAGCGGTCGGTTCCGAGTGACTGGTCGGAGCCGACGCTTTCTTCTTTTTAGAAGGAGACTGAGAGGAAGATAAAGCCTCCTCGAAGGAAGGCTTGATTAATCCCTTGAGGATTAATTTGTTTTTCCTCTCCTGGAGGACTCTAGAAGAGAACGCGTGGCACACACTACACGACTCTTGTAGGTGTTTAGCACCTAAGCAATAGACGCACGAGGAGTGGTCGTCCGTTATGGACATTTTAAAACCACACCTCGTGCATTTCTTAAACCCGGAGGGTTTGTGTTCTTTAGACATGACTGCTATGCCACAGAACCTATCTAAGAGAAAAACACTAAACTCTAGTTAAATTCAACAACTTTAGCAAATATATATATATATATATATATTTTTTTTTTTTACACTAAACAGTTAGTAGACAAAAACGAGAAGGAGAGAGTCAAGACCCTCTAACTTAAATGGGTACTTGACCCAAGAAAGAAACACAAGCAGCAAAGTAACAGGGGAAGGCCCCTCTAACTAAAACGGGAAACCTTCCCTGACTAAAAAAAAAAATCACGAATTTACCAACAGAAATTCACCAATCACACTAATATAACAACAATAGCTGTTAAAACAGCTTTTGGGTTCAAAGTAAGGAAATTTGTGACAGGAAAAAGCCTAATAAATAGTACTTAGCCCAGCCAATGTTGAGACCACGTCTAAGCTTGTTAGCGGCAAACGAGATCTGGGGGATTAGTGGTGGTGCATCCTGGGATAAAGATAGCTCAGCCAATAAGAGGCCTCGCTCTATAGCATAAGCGTGCCGAGTCGGAGCCGAGGGATCAGCTCCGAACCCATCAGTACAGAATGTAGGCGAGATAGGATCACATAACATCTAATTGTAGCACTCTAAACACAAACGTATGCCCCTTATATACAGCAACATGCTTTGCTAATGCGTTCAATTGATTGTTCTTTTTTATATCATAAATATGACTATAAATCCTATCTCTAAGCCTTCGAGACGTCATGCCCACATAGAAGGCTTGACAATTATAAGGTTATTAGGAGTATATACGAGGGGTCAGAGGTGAAAATTAAAGCGGGTGAGATCCATCTCTGACAACTTATGCTTGAGAAGAGGAACCAGGCAGGGTTGTCCGCTTTCCCCTTTGTTGCTTGTATCATATTTAGAACCAATGGCAAAGAAAATAAAGGATTCAGAAATTCAAGGATATATCTATTATGGTAGTCAGGAAAAGCTGGCTCTATTTGCATATATTTTATACATGACAATATATACACAATATATACAAGGATTGGGAGGGTGGCCTAATGGTTAAGGTGTTTGCTTTGCAAACACAAGGTGCAGGGTTTGAGTCTCACAAGGGATAATTGGCTAGGCTTAAAAAGTCTCGCAAGGGCAGTTAGCTTACTACTAATCTATAATCTATGAACAATCAGAAAAGGACATTACAGTATTGTGGAATATTTTAAGGCAGTTTCAAATCTTCTCAGGATACAAAATTGATGAAGCTAAAACAAAGGCAATAGCAGTAAATTATATACCCACACAAATTGGTCCAACAATAGCCATCTTCATGGGGACATGATAAAGTATTTAGGAGTATGGATTAGAAATAACTCTGTTGTGGCAGCTAAGGATATGTGGGAAGAGACTAAACAGAATATAATACAACAATTGAGAAACTGAAAGCTTTGTTATATGGATACTAAGATACAATTAAAATGTTTTTAGTCCCTTTTGTCTTCTACACAGGTCAGGCATATTTTCATCAACCAGAGGAGATGATGTGGATAGCAATTAAAGAAGAGATGAAGGATTTTACCTGAGAAGGGAAGACAGGAAGGGCCAAGTGGGACAGGTGGACTCTTCCAGTAGAACAAAGATTACCAAATTTGAGGGGGTATTTTAGGACAACACAGTTAAGTCTCTTATAAACAGTACAAGCAGAAAACTTTAATTCAAAGTGGAAAGGAATGATGATGATACAGGGGGGAGCTGAAGAAATAAGGAAAGATCGGGATTTTGGATGCAGACTCTTAAGGAGGACAACAAGATATAGAGATAATAAGCAAGAGGGGGCTGGAATTTATTGGAGAAAAACTGGCAAAGGAACCAAGGTACTGGGAACAGATAATTAGAAAGGGAAAGGTAACAGAATGGGAAGAGGCCAAGATTATATTTGGACTACAGGTTAGAGACTGAATAACTAAAAGGGGAAAGGTAATAGAAAGGGAAGAGGCCAACAATGCATTTGGGCTGCAGGTTAGAGATAGCCTTCCCTATCAAGAATTGATAGCACAGTATAAGCACAGAGAAAGAAATAGGGGGCTCGTAAATGAAAGACCAGTACTGGTAGAGTTTTTAATAAAATCTAGAACAAAAGCTGCCATTAACAAAGCAATAATTTGTACGGCATATAAAATGTTGCATGATAACTATAAGAATCAATCAGAGGAGCTTAGAAAGAATTGGGATGAGAGACTGGATAAGCAATTCACAAAGTGACAATGGGGGTTATATATGTGTATCTCCTAAATATGCAACAAAGTTGAGAAGATTTAGGATCTTTGCCTGGAAGTGTTTACATAGGTATTTTTATATCCCAAGTAGACTCAAACAATTTTTCCTCATAGCAAATGTTGGAGGTGTGATGGGCAGGAAGGAGGTGGCTGGGAAGATATTTTTTGGGAGTGTAGTAGACTGACAGACTTTACAGATTTACTGCGGACTGCTGTGTCGTAAATGCTGGGTTAGCGGATTGGATTGACTGGGGGGATTATTTGTTTGAGCTATGATACAGAATCAGAACTGTCTAGACATAGTAAAGCCTTGCTGAGCCTAATTATGGAGGCTGCCACAAAAGTAATTACTAGAAAATGGAAATCTAAGTCTAGACCAACTTTATTAGAAGTAGTGAATATAGTAACATAAATGAAACAATTAGAACTGGGGTCTTTAGAAAAGGGAAGGAGCAAACTACAAAGGAAAGTGGGAATTGTGGGAACAATATATGCAGAGAAGGAACAAGGTCTAAGAGGCAGGATTTGAATGAGCTGTATAATGCTTAACTAACAATGACTGGACAGATTATAAGTGATATACAATGTTTGCAACTACAGTTGTGTTTCAGTGGTGTCTGATGCATAATGTTTGCAACTAAAGTGATGTCAATGTTTTTCATTTATATAAATGTAAGAATGTCAATGCCATATGTGAAAATTTAATAAAGATGTTTGTTGGGAAAAAGAATATTGGGAAGATTATAAGTGATATATAATGTTAGCATGGGGGAGCATGTCAGTATGGTTTGTGATGTAAAATGCTTGCAAATGGAATTGTGTCAGTGTGGTTTGTTTTCATTTGCATAAATGTATGATTGTCTATGTAGCAAGTGATGGTTTAATAATGATGTGTCTTGTTTAAAAAATATGGCTACTAATTGTACTTTGATAGTGAAATAACTAGCTCCATTTTGAAAAAAAAGATAAGCAAGAAATTCCAAGACTGCTGGAAAAAGAGACGAAAAAGGATCAAAAGATCAAGTCTGTCTTCAGCTCTGGAATCAGAGCAAAGGCACTTGGTGTTGTAGTGAAATGTAAACAGATTGCATCAAGGACAGCCACAACGGCTGAATACCTGCTCCATGACTTGCTAGACCACTCATGAGGGGAAAGGACAGATCTGCTCACCCTGTCCACTAACACATTGGACTTCCCTGTTATATGCATTGCTGTAAGAAAGCAGTAAGAAGATCTCACCTATTGCCACATTCTCATGGCCTCTCTAGATAAGGGATACAATCTGGTTCCTCCCTGTTTGCTAATGTACCAGATGACTGCCATGTCGTCTATCTGTACAGATATCACATCTAAGGGTAGAGAGTCTTGAAAGGCCTGCAATGCTAGAAACTTTCTCATCTCTAAGACCTTGAAGTGTAGATTGACCTCTGATTGTGACCATGTACCCTTGGACGGTCTTTCCCAGGTAATGTCTCCCCCATCACAAGTGGGAAGCATCCATGCTCTATCATGGCTTGGGGATAAGGATAATTGAAGGGGCGTTTGTGTGAAACATGTGGAGACTTCATCCACCATTGGATATGTGTCTTGCAAATCTTCGTTACAGCTACTGGAAGAGACAGGGGTTGCTGTGTTACTGACCACTGGACTGCAACAGTCCACTGTAGAACTTGCATGTAGTATCTGGCCAGAGGAACCAAGGTAATTGAAGCTGTCATGGAACCTAGAAGACAGAGAATTGTTTCTGCTGGTGGCTTCTGACAGGACAGGACAGCTAAAGTGTGTTGATGAATGGATGTAATCCTTGTTTGAGGAAGTTTTGTAATTTGGAGCTTTGTGTTCAACTGAGCCCCTATGAACTCTAAAGACTGAAATGGGCGAATTTTGGACTTTGCTAGATTTGCCATAATGCCTAGATTTTAATTTGGACATAGATGGAGCAAGGAGTCCCTGGCTTGGATGAGTATATCCCTGATAGGGGTAGTTACGAGCCAGCTGTCCACATAAGAGAACAGATGGAAGACAAGCTGCTACTACTGCCATATATTTGGTGAACATCCAAGGGGGAAGTGGGGAAATGTTAGTGGATGGTGAGACCAAAAGGCAGAGCTCCGAATTGAAAATGACTGGTTTCAGACAGAAGTAAAGATACTTCCCTAGAGCGTTTGTCCATCTTTATATGGTAGTACGCATCTTGAAGGTCTACCGAGCACATCCAGCCATTCTCTCAGTAAAAGAAGAATAGACTAATGTGACCATCCAAAATTTTGTTGTTCTTACAAATTTGTTCAAGCAACTAAGGACTACAATCAGCCTTTGGTCCCCACTTTTCTTTGCACTAAAAAGAACCTTGAATAAACTTCGGGTCCTCTCTGGTCTAGTGGGACCTCCTGGGTGACTATTGTTTAGAAGCTTCCTTCAGAAGCATCCAATTACCTTTGCGAGGGTGCTAAGTCAGGAAGTCTTTGAGGATTAAAGGGGGAGAGCAGAAGAGATTGAAGTAGCCTCTGGTTATGATCACCCAAATCCATTCATCTTGAGTGATGGATGTCCTGGTTGTCGGATGCAGGGATAAGCCCCCTCCCCCCTTGCCTCTAGAATGCAGTAGTTGTGCAATCATTCAGAAGTGCTCACAAGGCTTCTCGGAGAAAGGACCTCTGAAGCTTTAATTCTGTGGACCACCTCTGGGGTGACTTCCATTATAAAAGATCCCCCCCCCCCCTCTGCAAGAAGCTCCGTCTCCACAAATGTTAGGTGAAAACTCCTGGGATCTGTAGAATCAAACTTTCTTGCCTACGTTTTGGTTCCTGGAAAAGGTTCTCTGAGGAGTAGAGAATTTGATCCCTACAGCAGAGAAGGTTTCCCATCTTTTTCACTTTAGGACCAGAGTGTTGGTCAAAGGGCATCAAAATATTCCACAAAGTCAAAGTCGTATTCAGGCATGTCTTGATGAATATGTCCATGCTGGATGATCTAGAACCACCTTCTGTGGGAATGGAGATAAGGCACGCAAAAGCATTAGACAAGGTCTAAGGATAGCTAACCATGCATCAATGAATTTCCTTTAATTTGCAGACATAGTCCCCAGGAGATATTTGGAGATCTCCTTAGTCAAATATCTCTGAAAACAGATGACATGTGCCAAATAATTCAGCGCCCTTACTGATAATGTAAATGAGGCATAAACTTGCTTCCCAAATCTACACAAAATAAAATAAAAACTGGTGTCCATGACAGCATCAGCTTCGTGGGTTTACTTTCTTTTTTGCTTCAAGTTGCTTCCCAAATCTGTCCAATGCGCAAGATTGCTTATTCAATGGATGTACGACAAACTTTCTTCTGCCAGTTCCTTTTTGTTTATCACTGCCACTACCATGGAGTTGATGGCTGGACCCCTGCTCCGTACTCACCATAACTATGCATCTGTGTTGTTCATTTGCATTCTTCCTCAACGAATGGGCTCGGATCCAGTCCTTGGATCCGACTCGGCCACTTTCTCTAAATTCTAAGATCTGACATTCAAGCTCCTCCCTTACCCATAATGCCCCTGACCACTGTGTTACATCAGATCGAGTTTGCTACTATTATACAATATCACAAGGTATCTTAACATTGACATGACAGAAAAGTAATAGCCAAAAGATCAGGATCTCGAACAGGAACTAGGGTTCTTATTAACAATTCCATTAGGTCCTTCCCAAAGACATGGATACGGGGAAGGAGGGAATGAAGTTGAGGAAGAATGAAATGAACACAAATGCATAGTTATGGTGAGTACATAACTTTATATCCTGCTGTTGTCATTTTCATTCGTTCCTCAATGAATGGGACAGTCTCCAGCTATGGTAACCTTGAGTGGCCCTCATGGAACGATGATCTGGATAACCGCATAACCAAATGCAGTTCTGTTTCTGGAGATGGTCCAATTTGCAATGAGCATTAGACCATGTGGCAACTGCAAAAATGTCATTAATGGAGGCCATAGCCCAAAAAGCAGCTGATGTAGCTATTGACCTAGTTGAGTGTGCTTTTGGTTGTCTTGGTAAGGTTACGCCTTTCAAGAAATAAATATGGGAAATACACCCTGTTATCCATTTGGCTACTGTAGTGTGAAACTCATCTTCCTATCTTATTACTAGTAAATGAGACAAACAATTGATCAGTTTTCCTCAAGTCCTGTGAAGGTAAAAGCGAAGTTGCTGATGCACATCTATAAGACGAAGGGTATATTCTCTCTTATTGTCAAAGTTGGAAAAGAAAACTGGCACATTGATCTCGATTGATGTTTGTTTCAGAGTCAACTTTTGGTAGAAAAGAGGGATTAGTGTATAAGGTAACTATTTTGTGAAAGTCACCAAGTGCAGTAGCCACGCAGAAAATATGCCACATCACGTGTTTACATGGTTTTTGTGCTTTCGTGAAGGAATAAACCTTATTCAGCCGTAATCAAGCGGAGTTGGCAGCATATTTTCTGCGCGGCTACTGCACTTGGTGACTTTTATCAGTTTTATTAGCAGTGTCCGACAGTTTGTTTTTCTAACTATTTTGTGAAAAATCAAATATGGTGGTTTTGAAGAGAGCACTTGGAGTTCAGATACTCATCCTGCTGAAGTTATGACCACAAGGAAGTTGATTTTCAGAGAGAGAAACTTAAGGTCTACCTTTAGCTGAAGGTTCAAAGGGTGAATGCACCAAAGTCTGTAATACTAGTCAGGTCCCAAGGTGGAGTGTGGACTCTAATTGGAGGTCTAAGTAAAAAAGTACCTTTAAGAAAGGCCTTAGATAATTTAGATAAAGCTAAAAGTAGAAGCATCATCTCAGATATGTAATCAGAGATGGCTGTTATCTGAACAATGATGGTGGAAAAACTTGCCCTGCTTTGAAAGATGAAGGCAAGGAAATCTAAAGCAGCCAGGAGTGGAGCAGTGAAAGGATCAAAGTTTCTCTGATAAGCCCAAAAGGAAAATCTCTTCCATATACTTTTATAAATATTCCTAGTCAAAGGTTTGTGGAAGGAAAACAAGAATTTGGCGAACTGGGGAAGAAACCCTGGTATGTCTAGCCATCATTGGAATTGGAAAACCCATGTGGTCAACTTGAGGCCTGAAATATCCAGATGAGTCATCCCTGATGAGTGTGACAGGAGGTGTGGACTGCAATATAGTGCCCAAGGAGGACATACTAAATGACACCATAGGAAGGGAAACCACATTTGCTGAGGCCAGGAGGAGGCAGTGAGGATTAATCTGCTCTTCAACCAAAGTGCTTTCTGAAGAAACTTGGAGATTAGAGGCAGAGGAGGGTAGCCATAAAGGAGACCAGAGGGGGCCAAAATGAACTAGAGCATCGCTCGGTGAATGTCCCTAAGGGGGAATTAGGGCCAAGAACCTGCTGCATTTGTTATTGTGGAGAGAGGTGAATAGATCCCAGCACAACTGACCCCAAATATAGATGATCACATTGGCCACTGACTGACAGAGACCACTCATGATGCATCTGGATGGTCCTGTTGAGCTTGTCCATTAAGATGCTGGACTTCTCCGGTATGTGCATTCCTACAAGAAAGTGGCTGGATGAGATCGCCCACTGCCAAACTCTCATTGCGTCTGGGCAAAGGGGGGGGGGGGGTAAGACCTGGTTCTCCCCTGTTTGATGTACCAGACTACTGATATGTTGTCCATTTGAATAGCAACAGTTCCTAGCAGAAGAAAGCTCTGAATGGCCTAGAAAGCTAGAAGCACAGCTCTCATCTCCGGAACATTTACTTGTCAATTGGTCTCTTCTGGCGACCACGTGCCTTAAATGACCTGTCCCAAGTAATACCCCCCTCAACTGGGAGGCATCCATGGCTAATGTGGCGTTCGAGGGAGAAAGAATATATGGACGTCCTTGATAAATTTCTTTGGGGTATATCCACCACAGCAGGGATTTTCTGCAAACCTGAGATAATTTTATAGGATGTTGTAAGGGATGTCAATGAAAAGATCACTGCACTGCTAGAGTACATTGAAGAATTCTCCTATGAAGATGAGCAGTGTGTATTAAAGTTATTGTAGCAGCCATCGACCCTAGGGCTTTGAGAACCATTTTTGCTGGGGAAGGATGGGAAAGAACTTGTTTGACATGTATTTTCAAAGTAAGAACCCTGTTTTGAGGCAGAAGAGACAGACAATGGTATCTAACCAAGCCCCTATAAACTGCAAGATGAACTGGTTGGATTTGTGTCTTGGCCAGACTGATCGTAATTCAAACAGAACGAGATAACTGAAGCAAGTAATCCCTGGTTCTTTCCAGAAGATGCCTGGTAAGGAAACGCTCAGAATCTGAGCAGTCATAGATGAGCTGCTACCACTGCCATGCATTAAGTGAACACCAGGGAGCTGTGGTGAGACCAAAGGGCAGGTCTCTGAACTGGTAATGACCGGCTCCCAGCTGGAAGTGTAGGCATCTCTGAGTGCGCCTGTTCATTTTGATGTGATAGTACGCATCATGAAGATCAATACAGCACATCCAGTTGTCCTTCTATCAGAGGCAGAATGGACTGAACCTTGACCATCCAGATTTTGAAATTTTCTACAAACTGGTTCAGATAACCGGGATCTAAAGTGGGTCTCAGGTTCCCTGTTTTCTTTGGCACTAAAAAGGAACATGAGTAAATTCTTGTTCCTCTTTGGTCTTGGGGGACCTCTTGGATGACTCTCTCCTCCAGCAACTTTTGAATCTTTAGAGCTGGTAACTCCTTATTGGGAGGAATACTGAGGAGACATTTTCTTTTCCTTTGGGGAACTTGTAAAAAGGGAATGAATTATCCTCTGGATATGATCCTTTATGCCAATGAATCTTTTGTGATGGCTATCCAGGCTTTTGGGTGGAAGGACAAGCATGCCCTAACTGCCTCCAGAGAGGGACAGTTGTACAACCTTTCAGAAGTGCTGAAAGGATCTGTCCAAGAAGGAATCTCGAGACCTTTGATTCTGCAGACCTCCTCTGCCATGTGAGCGGCATCTTCCACTGTATCCATTTCCCTTTTTGCCTCTGGGGGAAAAGTCTCAGCATGATTTTTAGAAAGGTCCTTGAAATTTCCCGAACCACATCCATTTATCACCACGATGATTACTAGAAAAGGGTCTCTGCAGGGTTGAAAAGCAGAATCCCACAGCAGGCAAAGTCTTTCTTTCTCACTGTGGGAAAGTGTCTCTGTTAGCACAAACAAAGAAGATCCATCAAAAGGATCGATCTAGAATGATGCCTTGAAAGGCTCCACAAAATTGCATAACCGCATCCAGGCATGTCTCAATAGCTATGCCTGAACCAGCCGCCCATGAGGAACCTTCAAGTAACATGTGTGATTCACCTCATGGACCCATTAGTAACTGATCGCAGGGTGGCCAGTAATGAAGAAAAAGACTTTTGTTCCTCTGCAGACATGGACCAGGAGTAGGGAGTTCCTTAACTGAGTCCCTCTGTAACCTAGTGAAATTTGCCAGGTAAATCAGCACCCATAAAGCAAAGGTTGCTGAAGCATACACTCATTTCCCAAACTTGCCAACGCCCTAGATTCCCCATTAGGGGGATGGACAGTTTGAGCTCTGCTCAGTCAGCTCCTTTTTAGTGGCTGCCGCAACAACCATGGGATCTATAGGGATTCCCTTGGTTCAGTGTTGTCTGCTGGAGAGGGCAAGCAAAATTTTGTCCAGGCATTTGAGGATCAGTTCCATGGAGTCCAGTTCCTTTGATGCCCTGTGGAAGACAAGGTCTATAAGTTCATCCACAGGTGGCTAAGCCAAGATGTAGATGGTCCACAACCGAAGGCCTCCAAGAACACAGATTCTTCCTGGGAAGGGGTTTGAGAAAACCAACCACCTTTCTGGCAAAGGCTCTCTAAGATGGCTCCAAATAAGACATCCTCAAATGAAGATCTAGGGAACCCTTTCCCTTTATCAAAATTGTCAGCTTCTGTGAAGGTTTCCTGCAGGAAAGTAAAGCTTCTTCTCTTGCACGACCTCTCCCAAGGAACCTCTTCAGTGCGATGTGGTCTGGACATGTGTCGGAAGAAGCAGGGAATTCCCTGCTAGGAACTGCTTGGAACATCATACAGACTTTGCTTTCCCTGACGTGTAGGATAAGTAAACTCAGAAAATGTATCTGACGAGGGAACAGGGATTGGATCCGAAGGTGCTAGAGTCAAAACTGCTCAAGGGTGAGAGAAAACCCTCTCCACCAACTGAAAAGCGGAAGGACCAGGAGAAGCCAAGGACAATCCAACTGTAGCTGACTCTCTCAGCACAGACAATCCAAGGCCCTCCCAACTCTGCTCTCCGAGAGAGGAGTCAGAACTGAGCTGTCCAACGCCAAAGCCCCAACAGGAAATGGCAGCTTTGAAAACTTTGGAGTCGAAGTAGCCCCTCAGATTGGACTCCAATGTCTCAGCTCCACAAACTAGAAGGGTAGGGATCAATCGAATCAGGGAAGCAGCCATAGCAGAAGAGATTATATTCAGAAGTGACGGTTCAATTCTCAGAGATCTCTGATCAGAGGACTTCAAAATGGCTGGCCAGATCAGAGGAGGAGTGATAACAGACTGGAATAAAGGTTTAAGGTTCACTGATCAGATGGGACATGGAGCCAGAAAGGCCCCCACCTCGCTCTGTGATCTGAGGAATCTTCTAATCATCCTATCCACCTCTGCTTCAGAAAGACTTTGGAAGGTCCTAACGGAGGAAGTGGTGGAAGATGCTCTGGAAGACTTTTTAGGGGTCTCCTGAAGGAAGGGAAATATCAATCTTGGAGATACTGCCTCTGGGGAAACCTTGAACTACGGAGTAGATGAGATTTTGTAATGGGAGATATCAGATCCGAAGACTTCAGATTTGAACTGTTTGAAATATTCTGAGGTGGCTCTGAAGGAAACACTGACTTAGGAGACCGTTCAGGGGACTGTTTCAGTGCTCCTTGGACTTATGCAAGGGGTTTGAGCCCCTGATGTTGACATACCAGAAAAGGGAGCAGCAGACACAGAAATAAGGCCCTTAAGCACCAGTTTGTTCCTCCTGTCTCTAACAGCTCTAGTGTTGAATCTAGCACAAATACTGCAAGAGGTGTCCAGATGTGAAGAGTAAATAATATACACACGCCTTGTAGGCATCGGACTTGGGTATCTGATGCCCACAGAAGTCCACTTTTTAAAGCCAGTTGGCTTTTCAGCCATACTGCAAGGGAAAAACCAAAGTGGCAGAAAGCCAGACAAGTAAAAGATACTTTTTTTTTTTTTTTTTTTTAAGGATTAGCAAAAAGAAAAGAGTTTATACCAACAATGGTAAAATGAAATATCTCACAGCAAGGTAAAGGAGTAGTAGTAGAAAGGCTATTAAGAATGGTAACGAAGAATACAAAAAGGAATTAAATTTGGTAACCAGACTAGCTAGACAGTGGGCAAGGGAGATACTAGCACATAATTTGAAGAAGAAAAAAAGATTAAGAGAGAAAAACACAGATTTTCAATTCACTACACCAAAATGATCTCCAGAGAATGCAATCCCAACCAAATCGTACAGCAGCAAATGAAGTTATACAGTGGTAAGGCACATTACGGGTAAGGGAGGAGGCTCAAGAGTCAGATCCTAGTATCTAGAGAGTTGCCAAGTCAGATCCAAGGACTGGATATGAACCCGTTCATTGAGGAACAAATGAAAATGACATCAGATCTTATCCAGTTTCTTAGGAATGGGTTTGGCTGTGTCCAGCTCCTTCCATGCCTGGCTAACCAAACAGATGAGGCAGAGGAGGGATGCCTAGAGTGATGGTACAGCTTCGCTTGCAGTATGGGTGAACGCAGCCTTGGGGAAACAGGCTCCGGTGAGAACTTTGGTGGAGTTTTGGATGTCATTATTACTGGTTACAAAAACAGCACTGGTTCCAACAGTTTTGTAAAGTTTGGAGTCAGAGCCAAAGTAGTGAGGTCCAGAGATATCTTCCTTGAGATCTTAGACTTTTCTTTTCCATTTTTTTCCCTTGGATTTCTCCCAAACTTTTTCAGCTGGTTTCTTTGAAGGAGGAGCAGTGGAAGAAGATTTTGTTGGGACCGAAGGGATGCCTTCTCCTGCAGTGGCTGGTAGTAGTCCTTTCAAACTAAGTTTGAATCCACCTTGTAAACTGCAATAGCCCTGCTACGCTAGGGCTCTCTTCGCTCCCCTCCCTGCCCCCAACTCCCTCCCACCCCCAGTACCTCTAAATTTAAAGTACTATAGCCACTCCCTCACTTTCTAAATCCTATCTGCTTTCATATGGGATAATTCCTCCCACCCCCATTCTTCTACCTACATTTTAATAGCACCTACTAGCTTTCATCTGGGATTCTCCCATCCTCCTTCCAGTACCTTTACCTCACCACTCTATCTTCTGGTGTTGCATCACCAGGTAAAACAGTTCCTTAACTCACTAGCTGAATCACAAATAATGATATACTCCTCTTTACTAACCCTCTTGTCCGCACCATACCTTCTTACCTTGTATGAAAACCAGTTTCTCAAGGGATTTTAGGTCCTGAAAGGCCATACTATCACACCAGCTGTAAATCTTCCCACCTTCAACCATACTTATAGTACCAGGTCCTACTCAACATCTTGTTCAGTCTATCAACATCTCAACCCCAGTCACATTAGCTCTAGATCCAAACACTGCCACAAACTAATCGACAAATTCCTGAAGTTCATCATCAAGTATAGACTTAATCTAATACTTGGTGGTGATATTCACCCCAACCCTGGCCCACCCACTTCAGATACAAATATCCCCTCTACTTGCAATCTAAGCTACAAACTTACAATTAATAGGCCAACTAACTCTCTCCTAGCCTGTCATCTCAATATTAGAAGCATTAATAACAAGGGTACATGAATTGCATGCACTTCTGGATGTCCATTCCCCTGAGATTCTCTGTTTATATGAAACCTGGTTAAAACCTAACACTACAGACAATGACGTGTTAGCACCTGGGTACAACATACACAGGCTGGATCGTTCTTCCAGGAAGGGGGTGGGTAGCTGTACTCTATAAATCTGAGTTGAATGTCACCATAGATGTAATACAACCACCTCAGATTAATAACTCAGAGACTCTTACCACCAAATTGCAACTTAATAAAAATAAATGCATTAATATCATCTGTATGTACATTCCCCCAGGTAACAATATATCTACACTTGAAGCTATCCTGCACTGGCTATCATGTCACTACCCCCAAGAAACCCTACTACTTGGAGACTTTAACATAGACTGGGGCACCTGTTCCTCAGAATCCCCAACCACTCATATTAACCTGCATGCATTTACACAAATCATATCCACCCCTACCAGGATAGGTAAACCCAACCAAAAAGAAAGCATATTTGACTAGGTATTCAAATAGTCACCCCCAACTGTACATCTCTAGTACCCTCCCTGATGGCCTAAGCGATCACCTTCTCACATATGTAATTAAGCACAAAGCCATTAATTCCCAACAACCCTTACTCAGAAAGGTTAGAAACAATAAAAACTTTGACCCTGCCAAATTCCAACAAGAACTAAACTCATGTAATTGGTCTATTCTAAAACACCTCCCCTTAGAGGAAGCAGTAGCATACTTTAACAACAAATTCCTTGCGATCCTTGATTTGCATGCACCTGTTCGTTCAAAGAGAACAAAGGCAAAAACTGCGCCATGGCTTTCTAGAGAGTCTAAACTCAAAATTACCATTAGAAACAAAGCATGGGCTTTATGGCGTTCTACTAAAGACCCTCAAGATCACATTAAATACAGGCAATCCATGAACAAAACTAAAAAATCCATTTTACAAGACAAATAACAATACTACTGTAATTTGCAGACAGTAAATCAAAATAACCATCAGAAGTTTTGGGCAGGTTTAAATAATCTACTACATCCTGGAGAAACTTCAACCCCAATCCCTGCTGCTACTATTGATAAAACCCCTGAAGATGTTTCTGACAGTTTTAACCGATTCTTTACCGAGACAATTCAAGTCCTAGCTAGCCAACTACCTCATAGCTCCCCTGGTCCTGAAAGTACCACCCCTAGAAACCTATTTGCGTTCAGCTTCCAACCTGTCGCCACTTCACTTATCCGTACCTTGATCAAAAAATTAAAACCCACTACACTTTCTGCTGATCAACTCCCTGCTGAGCACCTACAAAAATCAGCTGATGATATTGCTTACCCAGTCTCAATACTAATCAATCGAATCATAGTAGAAGCTAAAATTCCCACCACCTGGAAAATATCCTATGTAATCCCACTTCACAAAGGAAGCAGCTCTACTGAATTCTCCAATTATAGGCCAATAGCTATATTCTCTCCACTTGCAAAGATTATGGAAAAATGTATTCATAGACAACTCATGCACCACCTATTCCAGAATCACCTTATGGCAGACACTCAGCATGGCTTCCGTCCTCATCACAGCACTACTTCAGCCCTCCTAGCCTTTACCAACACCATAAACCATAATCGCAACAATAATTATATATCCTCAGCCCTCTTCTTAGATCTTTCCAAGGCATTCGATACGGTTGATCACCAACTATTAATCCACACCCTGCAAACATCCTGTCTAGATACTAGAGCCCTTCAATGGTTTCAATACTACCTGAATGGTCGACAGCAGGCTGTCCTCTGGCACAACAAACTCTCTAATCTTCTACCTAACACCCTTGGAGTACCACAAGGCTCTATACTAGGGCCCTTGCTGTTCTCCATCTTCATTAACTGTCATCCCAAAAGTCAGCTGTATCCAATATGCTGATGACTCTACTCTGATTTGCTCGGCCACATCTCCAATAGAGGTATGGTCAGCTACCCAGACCACCTTTAATACAACAGAAAACTGGCTTTCTGAACGTCGTCTGATCCTAAATCACAAAAAAAAAACTAAAATGCGGTTATTTTCACAAACACGTAGGTCTACCGCTTTCACCTTTACCATAAATTCAAATGATGGCACAATAATCTCCCCTGACCCATCTACAAAACTATTAGGTGTCATCATAAATAATAATCTAAAATTCGACCTACATGTTAACCAAATTATCAAAACCATCAATAAAAAACTAGGGTCACTTTACAGAATAAAACCCTTCCTAACCCCTCCAGCTAAAATTGCCATAGCTCGCTCTCACCTTCTTTCAACCCTTCTGTACGCATCCCCTCTACTCTCAAATTTAAACAAGACTGTTCTTAAACTCTCAATTTGAGACCACCACATTGCCAGGTTTGCCACTGGGCTGCCTTTTAGGACACATCATTGCATCAATCTAAATCAGCTTGGGTGGCTTGAACTACCCAGCCTAATCCAGTATAACCAATTGATTATGGCCTATAAAATCCTCTATAATCCGGACAATACTCCTGCACTTAAAAATATTATCATCCCCTATAACAATCCTAGACTGCTTCGATCCTCTAACAAACTACTATTTCAGACTAGCAAAATTAATAACACAGCTGGTGACTCTCTCTTTGCAAACTCTGTAAGTAGACCCCAGAACGCTCTTCCAGCTGATATTACCTTACTTTCTACCTTAGGTCAATTTAAAACTAGACTCAAACAACATTTGGCACTTAACTGGCTATGTCAATGTATCAAGCCTAGCTAACTCTCTCTAGAATGTGTAAAAATCTGTTAACCAGCTTACTGTGTAATTTAATTTAATCCTGACTTACGCTCGGGATTAACTCTAACCTGTGGAACCTGATTAACTTGCTTACTTATGTAATCACTGTAAATAGTCTGTTTGTAATATGTAATGCTGGTATCTGCTTACCCTTAGAGCTTTTCTCCCCGGGCCTCCGCTGAAAATGGACATGCATCCAGTCAGACTATCCCGGCCAACAAATGTTAAATAAAAGTTTATTATGGCATTTCACAATGGCATACTGAGCAAAGGCTTCACTAATAGAGCAAGAAGTGTCTAACGCAACAAGGGCCCTGACACTAGACAGTTGCCATGAGCATCAGAACCAGGCAACTTGTGGGTACAAGCCATACATTCTTGAAACCAGATCAGTTTCTCCGACATACTGAAAAGGAAAAAGAGAAGACAATAGAATAGAAGCTTTTTTTTGTTATACAAAAAATGTTAAAAAAAAAAGAGTACATGTACTATTAAAGTTTTCTTTTTCTTTCTTTTTTTTTTTTTAAGAAAAGAGCGCAAAAAACATTCAATGCCCAAAGCAAAGAACAAGGCAAAGGTTTAGGGAAGAAGAGATAGGCAACTAGAAATGGTAGTAGCAGTTATAGTAACAATATTAAATCATTTTTCCATAAAGCATCCAAGCACAACAGATCCTATGCTTGTGCCGGCAAAAGAGAGCCGAGGTAGTTGGGTCAACAAGTGGGAATTATAGTTAAGGGGAGGAGTCTGAGCACAGTTTCCAAAGCTTGAAAGTGGGCAAAGTCAGATCAGACTCTGATTCGAAGACCCATATGTTAAAGAACGGACAAAAAATACATCAGATCAATTAAGCTTCAAAACTCCTTTTTAAAGGTGCACAGAAATATTTCTGAAATAGTCTGCAAATAGCTACATATCTCTGGGTATTCATCTTTTTTAACATCTTTAGTAATCACTTAAGACGTAGGCACAGAAATTAATAGAAAAGAAAATGAATCATAGTAACATTTTTCCATTTACGCACATTATACAGATCTTTCTTCATAACTTTCAGTCTAACATTACATAAATCATTCAATTTCTGCCTTCTCTTTAACCTCACTTCTCCTGAACACTATTCTGCATGCATTGTTCCTACCAATTCTATTTCTATATAATTTGCTCCTTCCATTTTCTAAAGATCCCTATTCCAGTTCTTTAATCGCTTTTACAATATTCAATACTACAAATACAGCTGACTTAAATTTTGATTTCTATTTTCTAGTGACAGCTATTTCTGGTAGCCAACAGAATTGCATTTAATAAGGCCTTACAATGTCTAGTCAATTCAGATCCTGTGCCCCAGCTCACAAGAATCACTTCCTTAGTTACAGCCATTTGCTCTCCCAATATTTCGGACAGAATACTCTCTAGGGAATTTTTCAAATCTGCCAATTCATTACACTCCCAAAATCATGTCCCCAGTTACTTCTTTCTTCACTAACGCACCTTCAACATTTGTATCTATCTAAAGAAAAATTCTCTGAAGTCTGCTTGGGGTATAAAAACACCTTATGCACTTCCAAGCAAAAATCCTAAATCTTCTGGACTTTGTTCCATTCTTGGAAACCATACATATGTCCTCCCATTGTTTCCTTTTAAATTGCTTTTCCAGTCTCTCTTCCCAATCTTTTCCAACCCCCTCAATCTTACAGTTACCATGCAATATTTTATGTGTCCTACTAAATTATACTCTTTATAACAGCAGCTTCTGTTCCAAATTTGACTAAAACCTCTACCAGAGCAGGTCTTTAATTTAGGACTTGCCTATCCCTTTCTCTTTGCCTATACTCTGATAGCAATCCCTAATATGGAAGGCAGTCTCTTACCTGCAAATCCAAACTACTTCTTGGCCTCATGAAAATCTATTACCTTTCCTGCTGCACTTATTTGCTTTGGCTAGAACATGCACTGCATGTATGCCAGCAAAGAAGAAATTTCGGGAACCTGAGGGGAAATCAACCACCCACCACTGAAATTACTAGGCACAAAAGTCACCTGGGGAAACCCTAACAAATGTATGGATGAGGAGTATACTGATAACGTCCGATTCTTTTGGCAACAGTTGAGTCAGTGAGAGCACCCTCCCTCAACAAAAACAGAATGGGTAGATTTATATTTCTTCGTTGCTCTTTTTGAGAAATGTTAATCTTCACCACTTACCTTCTCCATCCTAGGTTTTGTGAAGAAAGTCGGCATAAATTAGAAAGAGTAAACAAAATCATTGTTGAAAACAAATGAAAGTTATGTACTTACAACACTAGATCCATGTTGCCTTCCTTCATCCGGTTCAGCATTAGGGTTACTGGATCTGACTTTGGTGCTTTACAAGAGCTCAGATCCAGAGCTTTGATTCCTCACCTTCCCATAATTTTGTCTGGTCCTCTAATTAACCCCAGGTCGGATTTGCCTGCTATTGGTTCAAAAAAACCCTATCAGGAAACAAACAGGTTTAAGCGACTACTCCATCAGGTCAGCAAGGTATAAACATGAAAGCAAAAAGAATTTTCAAAAGACAAGGTCCCTGGCCAGGTCCAACTTTTCTGCCAGGAGCCCAAACATGACAATATAGGATGGGGGATGGAGGGAGAGATGTTGAATCGAAAGAAGGAATACAACACAGATCTGGCATTATGGTAAGTACATAACTTTCATATCTGATGTTTTCTTTCATCTGATTCAACACCTAGAACAGATTCCCTGTCTACCTGAACAACGCAGGCAGCATCAAGGAAGGCTAGACCTGAAAATGGTGAAGCTAAAAGATGTACTAGACCTGGATTGTACCATCCAGTTTGTAAAGTGACACAAATTTATGCACCACTGACCAAGTAGCCACAGCACAAAAGTCATCAATGGGAACCATAACCATAAAAGCAGCAGATGTAGCCACTGCTCTAGTAGAATGCACAATGCAAGATGGCTCCTCTGTTCTCATGAATAAAGGTAATACAGTCGGAAAGCCACCTGAACTGCATTACTTTAGAAATTCCTTGACCCAAGTTGGATCTTGAAAAGACAAGGAAAAGTTGATCGGATTTTCTGATGACCTTTGTCTTGTGCAAATAAAATCCGAGTTGACGGTGAACATATAGCAAATGCAAGGTATATTCCCATTTGTTAAAGAAGTCTGGGAAAAATACTGGCAGATTGACAGTTTGGTTAAGATTTACTTCAGAGGTCAACTTAAGAGAAAGTAGGAATTTGTTCTCAAAGATGCTCTATTCTTATGGAAAATCAATTAAGGATGTTTAAGGCTTGCAACTCTGAAATCCTCCTTGTGGATGTAATAGCAACCAGAAAAAGAGTACTCCAGGAAATAAATTTTAATTTCACTGTAGAAGCTGGTTCAAAAGGAGCTTGTGTCAAAGCCTGAAACAAGATAGTAGTGTCCCAAGGTAGAACAGGATCCCTAATTGGGGGGGGGGCTTAAAAGAAAAGCTCCTTTCAAGAAAGCCTTGAAGATCGTTAAAGAGGCAAAGGAAGTCTGATGCTGGCCAGTGTGAAAATTGGAATTGGCTGCTAACTGCACCTTGGGAGTTGAGAAACTAGATCCTTTGGGCAACAGTTTTACCAGAATATCTAAAACCAAAGGCAGAGGGGTGGAAAATGGGTCTAAGCCTCTTGAAGAGACCCATATTGTAAATCTTTTCCACTTACCAAGATCATTTTTTTCTGGAATTCGGTTTCTATGACGGACAAAATCTGGATAACTAGGGCAGACAGCCTGGCATCCCTGGCCATCATGAAAACTGGAGAAACTATGTGGTTAATTTCGGAGTTTTCGGGTCCCAGTGAGGCTGACCAGAGGGGTGACACAGAAGGTCTGGAAAAGGGTCCAACATTCAAGGTGGATGTATTGGATGAGGCCAGAAAAAGGGGAACCAAACCTGTCAGGGCCTAAAAGAGGCAATAAAGATTACTTTGGTCTTGCACCTCCTGGCTTTCTGAAGAAGCTTTGCTATTAGAAAAAAGGGGGACGGCATAAAAAAGTTCATGGGACAACTGTGGACTAGAGTGCCCAACGATGTCTGTCCCTGTGGAGGGATTAGGGCAAAGTAGCTGCTACACTTGTTTAGATATGGGACAAAAAGATCATGGCAATACTGGCCCCACCGATTAAAAATCTGTCTCGTCACTATTTGATTTAATGAAACACTCGTACAGCAGAACTACTCGGCTTGTCAGCCAGGACACTGGAAGCCCCTAGGCTGTGCACAGCCACTAGAAAGCGATGGGAAGACATCACCTATTGTCACATTCTCATATCTTCCCAGCACTGTGGGTATGAATGGGTTCCTCCCTGTTTGTTGATGTACCAGACTACTGTCATGTCAGCCTGGACTGAAATTACCCCCTCAGGTAGGAAGTCTTGAAAGGTCTGCAACACTAGGAGGGATTGGCTTCATATCCAGTACATTGACCTGAAGACTGGCCTCTGTCACAGACCAAGAACCTTGAACAGTCTTCCCTTCAAAATGTCCCCCTAGAAGGGAAGTGTCTGTGGTCACCGTGGCTACTGGTGGTGGTGGTGGGAACGATTGACCCCAAGAGACTATGGGGGAGGTCAACCACCAATCGATGTGTTTTCTGCATATCTGTGTGAGACGCATCAGGGCATGAAGAAGATGAGACGACCGTGAACATTGAAGTGAAACTGTCCATTGCAGAACCATCACACAATACCTCACCTGTGGAACTACTGTGACAGAGGCCGCCATCCTCCCTAAAAGTCAGAGAATAAGTCTTGCTGGAGGATGGGGATAATGCAGGACCTCTAAAGCAATCTGGTGAAGAGATAATATCCTGGACTGTGGGAGCCAGGCTTTTTGAGCATTCATGTCCAGGAGGCATCCAATAAACTATTGACTGTGTTGGTGTCAGCTGGCTTTTGGCAAGATTTATGGTGATTTATAACTGTGACACTAGATGGAGCAAGTCATCCCTGCAAAGAACTAGTAGATCCTTAGTTGGTGAGACAAAGAGCTAATCACCCAAATATGGCAAAACTGAGAACCCTTACAGCATGAGATATGCCACTACCACACATTTTGTGAGCACCCCGTGGGGCTGTGGTGAGACCAAAAAAGAAGTGTTCTGAACTGAAAAGATGGAAATTAAGAAATCTCCTGGACTGCTTCACTACCTTGATATGATAGTATGCTGATAGCACACATACTACAGACTTATGGGGCACATCCATAGGTTCATAAGAGATTACTAGGCTAATGGCTAAAGGGCCCTTACAAGTCTAGCCAATATAACCTGATTTTACACAACATATGGCCCCCTAGGGCTAAAAGTATGGCATGATTTGTGCCTATGCCTGAAGTATCGTACAGATTGCCCCTGTCCATAAGGAACACAGGTGCTAACCCAGATGTGAACTTGTGATTACCCACCCACTGAGATCCAAACTGCGTTTGAAAAGGCCAAGAAAGGGCACTACTTAATGTGAATAGAGAGCCTGTTCCAAAAAAGGGACAATCTCTGAGACACACATTTGTCTTTCCAGCATGGTTTGTTTGAGTCGCTAAGTTTAGATCCCTAGATTGGGTAAGCCTTGTGCGGTTTGACTTGTGGATGTGTACCAGTTTCATCAGGGATGGATTTATGAGTGTCTTGTAGGTCAGTCACATGTCACTCCTTAATAGTCAACAAGAGACAGAGGAAAGAGATAGGGCTTTTAGTCTATCCACATAGCACATGCTGTTTTACACCCTGTATTTTCTTTATGAGGAATCTTTGAGGTCGCTCCAGCTGCAGTAAGTGCAGGGTCAAGTACATGCCAAATGGCACACAGTAGCCAATTACTGGTCTAATGAGGGCTGAGTACAGCAGGATTATAATTTCCTTGGATCTGGATGCCATCTCTTTACTTATAACTTGTGCCACACAGAAGTACTTCCTCACCAATGTACCTAGATCTCTCACCTCAATCTACTCCTAGGGGTGGTGCTAAAGAGGTTGTAATTTGCAGGGGTATTTGACTTCAAAGAGTAATGATAATGCATTTTTTTTTGCATTCATTTTTAGGCCATGATTCTGGCACTAATCATTTGTCTGATCTAGACCCTCTTGAGGGTATCTGCATCACTGGGGGGATTCAGTGATTGCCCCCAGCTTGCAGTCATCGGCAAACTTGGTCATCCAGAGGCCTTCCACATTAGCTTCATCTTCACAGAAGTGTACTCTAAACAGGCATTGTCCCAGCACTGAGCCCTGTGGCACACCAGTAGTAAATCGCCTCTCTTGCTGGATCTGGATTCACCTACTTTAACCACATGTCCTGTCTGTGAGCCAATTGGCTATCAGTCTAGTGATGCAGGGATTTATGTCCAGTTTTATGAGTTTATTTATAATACCGGAGTGGGGAATTGTGTTAAATGCCTTGTCCAGGTCGAGGTAGGCGTTATGTACCTGTCTTACCTTCATCCATGGCCTTGGTGAGTTTCCCAAAGAAATCCACCAGATTCAGTAGGCATGACCTGCCCTTGACAAAACCAAATTGGGTCTGGTTCAGTGTTTTGTGGTTTCCTATGTCATTATCCATCAGGTCCATGACTATTCTTTCCATGGCCTTACATTTGTCAAACTTACGGGTCTGTACTTTCCCGGGTCAGTAGATGTTCACACTCTATGCAGAGGGATGACTATTGCCTCCACTCTATATGGACAAAGCCAGTCTGAAGACTACGGTTAAACGGAGATCCTAATTGGCCTTATAAGTCCTGATTTATGCTGTTTAAGAGGCAACCTGGTATACTGCCAGGCCCCAATGAAGGAATGTTTTTAGCTTTAGAGAGCACAGTGGCAATCTGGTCTTTGGTGATAACTGGCATGTAGGAGAACTGGGGGTGATCGGGAGGTGAACTTTGAGCTGAATTTGTTGGCCATCAGATTTGCTATATCTTCTGGCTGAGTATAGGTGATGTCATCTACATCTAATTCTGCACACTATTCGGTGTTGCCTTTAAGACTACAGACATTAACTGAAAAATATGCCTTATGGTTATCCTTAGCTTCGGAGGCTATTTTTACCTTAAAGTCTGTTTTCAGAGACTTTACTAGTTCCCTGATTTTCTAGTTTAGACTTGGGGACTTTTTGCTCTGTTGTGCACTTTCCCTCTTACTTTTCAACAGGATATTCTTTCATTTGTTGCACAATGTATTAATACCAGGGGTCCACCTGGGTGGCTTGTTTTTGCAGTTTGACAAAGTTTTAGTTTGGTCTGGTACTGCTGTTTCTATGCAGTTGTCTATATGGCTGTACAGGGCTTTTGTGTATGCCTGTGCATAGGTTTCTGTGTTTTCTGGATTTGGGGCAGCTTGGAAACTAACTATGCCATCCCTTAATGGGGGGGGGGGGGGGGGTAATTTACCTTACTGAAGCTCAAAGTTTTTGGCCATGGCAGGAGTACTAGTTTTACCTTTATTTCAAGGAAGAACACTTTGTGATCTGATCCAGTTCTCCTTCCTGAGAAGAGGTAGAATGGATTGTACTACTATCACCCAGAATTTTGTCTGTCTCACAAACAGATGAAGGTGACTTAGGTCCCCAATTTTCATCAGAACTAAAAAGAACCCTGAACAGACTCGATCTGCCTGGTCTACAGGAACCTGCTGGATTACCCTTATTTCTAGCAGCCTTGGTACCTCTGCTGTTGCTAATTCCATTTGACTGGGTGAAACATTGGGAATTTTCTTATTTTTCTGAGGCAGGGAAACAAACTGAATGACGTAGGCTCTAATGATGATCCTCTGCACCATGAATCTTGGGTGAAGGCATACCAAAGTTTGTAGGTGCAGTGAAATGCACCCTCAACTGCCTCCAGAGTGTGGCAGCCTGACAACTGTTCAGGAGTGGTGGTAGGATTTCTCAGTGAAAGGACTGCGAAACCCCTGATTCTGCGGTTCACCTCTGCCTCTGGGGTAACATCTATTAAAGTTATTCCCTCTGTCCCAGGGAGGTCTGTCCACAGGAGCACCCTGGCCAAAACCCTAGGATTTTCAAAAAGTACAGTTTTGTACCTACCATAAATGTAGACGTTCGAGGATCCACATTGCTGCAGTCATAACCTGTGGGTAGTCCGCTGTCCTCGGTCGGCCCGAATACCAAAGAGTTAGGCTGGCGTCGGTCATGGGCGCCCGGAGCTGACGTCAGTACGTAGTGGTACTTAAGCGCATGACCGACGCCATATCCTCAGTCTTTCTTGCCCCAGATGTCAGAAGGCCTTAAAAAAGGAAAGGCCAGAGCCACAAAGGAGAAAATAACAATAATCCCTAAGGAACAATAACAACAACAACAACCATAACAACAACAACAACAACCCCAAACCATAGAGGGGAAGGAGGGAGGGAAAATAGGACTGCAGCAATGTGGATCCTCGAACATCTACATTTATGGTAGGTACAAAACTGTACTATGTTCTTCATCTCACATTGCTGCAGTCATAACCTGTGGGTAGAATCCCAAAGCAAAGGAAAAGGGAGGCTGGCAAACTAAAAAGCATTAGGGGCTGCTAACATGCCCTGTAAGACTGCAGTGGCAAACCCAGCCCTGGACTTGGAGTAAAGAGGGAGATGGTAATGCTTAGTAAAAGTGTGAACTGAACTCCAAGTAGCTGCTTCCAAAATATCCTTAGTAGCTACACCCCTCAAAAAAGCAGTAGATGTGGCAGTAGCCCTAGTGGAATGAGGTCTAATCCCAGCAGGAACATTCTTCCCATGATGAGAATAACAAAAGGCAATACAATTAGCAATCCACTTTGAAATAGTCTGCTTAGAAACCGCTTTCCCTTGTGAACTCAAAGCAAAAGAAACAAATAACTGTTGAGTCTGTCTGAACTCCTTAGTTCTGCTCAAATAGTAACGTAACTGCTTGTGTATATCCAAAGAATGCAAGATTTTTCCCCCTTATTTTGGGGATCAGCATAAAAGGTAGGCAAATGGATAGACTGGTTCAAGGCCACATTAGAAATAACTTTTGGCATAAAAGTAGGGTTAGTACGTAAGGAAACTCTATCCTTATGGAATATTAGAAAGGGTTCAACTGCCATGAGAGCCTGCAATTCAGATACCCTTCTAGCAGAAATAATGGCCAACAAAAAGGCGGTCTTCCAAGACAAAAACTTCAATTCCGACGTAGCTGCAGGTTCAAAAGGAGACAAAGTAAGCTTCTCCAACACAAAATTGAGATCCCAGGAAGGAGTAGGAGCTCTACGTGGGGGTCTTATATTTTTTGCCCCTCTAAGAAATTGCTTAAACAAAGGGTGAGAAAATAAAGGAGGGTCACAATCATAGTGAGCAGAAATGGCTGCAGCATGAACCTTCACAGAGGAAAATGACAAACCCTTGTCTAGTAATTCAGTAAGGTACTGCAGTGTAAAACTCAAATTAGGTACTGAGACATCAAAGTCCTTTGTTGTGCTCCAAAGAAAAAATCTTCTCCATTTATCAGCATAAACCTTTCTAGTGCTGGGCCGCCTGGCTTCCAAAATGACATCCAAAACCCGCTGAGGAAGCGGAGAACCCACAGGCTCTAAAACAGAATTCGCCAGGCTGTTAGATGCAGGGACTGCACCCTGACATTAAGCAAATGACTGCTTGACTGGGACAACAAGTGAGGAAGCTGTGGCAAAGGCCAAGGAGGCTCCTGAATTAAACTCCTCAGCAGTGGATACCAGTGCTGTCGTGGCCAATCTGGTGCTATTAAAATCATGCAAGGCTTGTCCCGCCTGACTTTCAAGAGTACCTTGGTAAGGAGAGGCAGAGGAGGAAAAGCATAGACGTGAAGGTTGTTCCAACTGAAAGATAGAGCATCCACTTTCCAAGCTTTTGGGTGAAACATCTTTGTGCAAAATTTTGGTAGTTGGAAATTTAGAGGGAAGCGAACAGATCTATGTCTGGAGTTCCCCAAGCCACTGTCAACTGTTTGAATACTAGAGGATCCAATTTCCACTCGTGGGGATCCACAATTTGTCTGCTCAATACATCTGCTAGGAGTTCTGTGCCCCTGGCAGAAACCGTGCTTGAAGAGTGATGTGCAAACTCAGAGCAGTCTCCCACAATATCATAGCTTGTCTGCAAAGAGGGTAAAAATGGGTTCCCCCCTGCTTGTTGATGTACCACATGACTGTAGTGTTGTCTGTTCGTATCAACACCTGTCCTGGTTGAAGTAGGCCCTTGAAAGCCATCAGGGCAAACTGGACTGCTAACATCTCCTTCATGTTGATATGCAAATGCTGTAGTCTGGGAGGCCACGTGTCTTGAATCCATTTCCCATTGAAGTGTGCTCCCCAAGCCAGGTCTGAGGCATCCGTCGTTATGATCTGACTCGCCTCTGGTAGGGTCACAGAGAGTCCCTTGTTTAGGTGACATTCCCGTGCCCACCACAAGAATTCCTTTTGGATGCAAGGTATTATCTGAATGACAGTGTCCAAATCGTGGCAGTGTTGAGTCCATACACTTTTGAGATACCATTGTAGCTTCCTCATATGCAGTTTGGCATTGGGAAGTACCAGAATGCAAGATGCCATGAACCCCAAGGCTTGAAGGACTGTCCTTGCAGTCAGCCTGGACAGTACTGATAATTGCTGGAAGTATAGATGAAGAGTTCTTTGTTTGTCCGGGGTCAGAAAAGCCATCTGAGAGGCTGTATTCAGTCTCACACCCAGAAAGCACATGTCCTGAGAGGGTACTAGACTGGACATTGTTTTGTTCACAGAATACCCTAGGCACCTTAAAACTGCCATTACATACTGTAGATGTTGAAGTAACTTGTCTTTGTCTTGAGCAAGAATCAGGCAATCGTCCAGATAAGGATAAATTTGTATTCCCCTCAGTCTTAAGAAAGCTATTACAGTAGCCAGAACCTTTGTGAACACCCTGGGCGCAGTAGATAAACCAAAGGGCAATGCAGAGAACTGATAATGAGAAGTACCAGCCCGAAAACGCAGGAATCTCCTGCAGCTGGGCCTGATAGGAATGTGAAGATAGGCCTCTTTGAGATCCAGAGTTACCATCCAGTGATTTTTGCCTAGCAGAGGCAGAAGTTGCTGTAATGTTAACATCTTGAACTTTGGAATGTCTAGGTATGTATTGAGAATGGACAAATCCAGAATTGGCCTCCAAGTGTTTCCTTTCTTTGGCACTAGGAATAGACGAGAATAAAACCCTAGGCCTTCTTCTGACGGAGGTACCACCTGGATTGCCCCCATCTGTAAAAGCAAAGAAATTTGTTCTTGAGCCTCCAGCCTTTGCTGAGGAGGTACATCTGGCATGCCGTTGAAAGGAGGAAAAGTGTGAAAATAAAACTTGTAACCTTGATTTATTATGTCCAACACCCATTTGTCCTGGGTGACCAAATGCCAATTTTGTCTGAAAAGTGCCAACTTTCCTCCTAGAGGAGCTGCCAGAAAAGAAGGATCTGGCAGCTGAAGATACAGGTCATTGGGTCTGTTTACAAAAAGGCTGACCCCTGCCCTCACCAGAAGATTGTGCAGGAGAACTCCAAGTCCTAGGTCTGAAAGAACCCTGAGCGTGAGCCCTGCCCTTACCACGTCTAGACCTGCCCTTAGACTGAAAATCCGAAGAAGGGTAAGACCATCCTCTTGCAGGCCAATTCCTGCTAAACTTAGGGGGCTGCACTTGCAAAAATTCCTTAACCGTCTGCATAGACTTAGCTTTGTCTTCCATCTTTTTCAAAACCGACTCCACAGGGGAACCAAAAAGAACTTCAGATTGAAGAGGAGCATCCAAAATCCGAGCTTTAACATGCTCTGACAAATTTTGATCCTTAAGCCAGGCATGTCTACGAATAACTGAACCAGTAGTAGCCACCCTGGAAGAAGCCTGAAGGGCATCAAAGCCACACTGCAAGGAATGTTTACCAACTTGGTCAGAAGCATGAACCAAGTCCTGCAATTCCTTACACTCTATACCCTCAGATAGAGCATCTACCTTAGATTTTAACTGACCTAACAGAAAGTTCTGATACTTCAGCATATGAAATTGGCAATTTAAAGCCCTCATAGCTAACGTAGAAGATGTGTACACTTTTTTACCCCACCTATCCAACGCTCTAGAATCTTTATCCAAAGGAACTGGATTCTTAACCACAGAAGCCCTGACACCTTTAGGCCCTTGAATAATAGTTTCTGGGTCAGCTCTAGGACTCTTATACAAATATTTATGTGCCTCTGGAACTCTGTAATACCTGTCTGGCTTGACAGGGGCAGGGGGTAAAGAATCAGGATTAAGGGAAGCTTCAGAAAAAACATCCTGAACCACATCTAAAACAGGGAGAATAGCCAAAGGTCTATGTTGTGGCAAAAACAAAAATTCCCTAAGCCTCTTACGAGAATCTGAAAAATCCTGACCTTCCCACTTGAAATGCTCCCTCATGGAATGCAAGGTTTCAGAAAAGGAAAAATCCTCTGGAGGAGAAGCAGAAGGACAGGAATCCTCTGCATCCGAATCTGAATAGGGAGGAAAATCCTGAATATCCTCAGCTGAGGACTCAGAGTAATCAGAGGAATGCTCCATACCCTCTAAATCTGTCTCCACCCTAGGCCTCTTCTCTGGAGGGGGCATAGAACCCCTGATCAAAGTAATCAAATCCTCTGCCATTTTCAACATATGTTTTTTAGGAACAGAGCCCGAAGAACTAGGGCTATGGCCCACCAGAAAGACCAGGTCTAGCCTTAGCAGGGCCTTTAGAGACTGAAGTAGAAGGCCTAATAACCTTTTGTAAGGATGGAACCACAGAAACTTGAGAAGCACCCTCGCCTGGCCTAACTCCTGAGAGGCCAACTCCTGTAACAGTAAAGGTTCCCCTGGGATTCAGCTGAGACCTCGGCTGGATCCACAGATTCAACCGAGATTCCATAGAACCGGCGTCCAACGGACTCATCCGGTTTGACCTTAAAGATTTATCTTTTCGCTTTATGGTAGCGGCCGGAGGATCCGACGGCATGTTGTAGTTACACCGCTTCGAAAACCAACCTAGCACAGTCTAATCTGCTTAATGGTGCGCTTATTAAATCTAGCAAAGCGACACCCGACTACGTCGTGCTCAGGCCCCAAGCAAGGAATACAGAGAGAATGATAGTCCCTATGAGGTATCTGTTTCCCACAAGAAATACAATTATTAACTTTTTCTGACATCCGGATAAACTGAGGCAAGAAAAGACAAAAATTTTCCCCAACGGGGTACTTAGCCCAACTTGGTCTTCGGTCTGAAACTCGAAAATTGAAAATTTCAGAATGCCGAACGGCACTTGCAAACGCTGCTTCTGCTTCGGACCACGCGGCAAGAAAGACTGAGGATATGGCGGTCATGCGCTTAAGTACCACTACGTACTGACGTCAGCTCCGGGCGCCCATGACCGACGCCAGCCTAACTCTTTGGTATTCGGGCCGACCGAGGACAGCGGACTACCCACAGGTTATGACTGCAGCAATGTGAGACGAAGAACATCCAAAGCTTTTTCCCCAGCTTCTGGTTGTGGGAGAAGGTCCTTTGACATTAGGAAACCCTATTCTGAATGCAGACATGGTTTTTGCCTTCTTGCTTGCTCCTGGTAAGCATTGCCATTACCTTAAGTTTGAAGAGAGTTGAGCCACCCAAAGGTGCACTGATGGAAGACGTCTTGAAGCCTACTGTGAAGTTGCATAGTTGCATCGAGGCATGCCTATGGATACCAAAGCTGATGCCTGCTGCTCTGGCTGTACTATCAGCTGCACTGGAAAGCATACATATAGATACATTTGACACTGACTGGAAGGTAGACCATTGGGACTCCAATGACTTTTGGATGCCAGATGGTAGGTTATCAGAGAGAGGTTTTGTCAGCTCTTTTTGTCAAGTCTTTCTGGAAATGAGTCACATGGACTAAAAATTCAGCACTTGAAGTGCAAAGGTTGCTGTAGTATGTGCAAGGTTCTTGAATCTGTCCAACTCTCTTGATTCTCTATTAGGTGGATGGAGGGATATGTTCTCTCCAGACAGCTCCTTTCTAGTGGCTGCCGCAACATACACAGCATCTACTGGGGGTCCCTAGCTCCAGTGGGGCCTGGTCCTGGGGTCTACCAGGAACCTATCAGGTTTTCTTGGAATTGGCTCCACCACTGCAAGTTCCCTCCATGCTCACTATGAAACAAGGTCTATCAGTTCATCAGCAGGCAGAACCACTTAGGAGGTAGAAGAGCCAGTCCCAAATGTCTCAAGGAACACTAACTCTTCTGTAAAACGAGCTTCAGAGGACCAACACTCTCTACTCTTTGCTTCATCAATTCTACAATGTTTTCAAAAGGGATGTAACCTAGAGGGGATCAAGTGGAACCTTCAACCTCAAAGTTGAGGTCTTCAGGGACGGACTCCAGTAAAGACTCTAAATGTCTCCTCTTAAAATACTGTTTCCTTGCAAACCCCCCAACCAGTGTGGGATTCTGGGAAGGGGATCATAATTAGAAGGGGAACTCACTTGATAAGAACCCTCGAGGTGGCAGGAGCCTGACTGTCCCTCTCGATCAGAATGTTGTGAGGAAACCAAAACAGGATCCATAGGTGGTCAGAACAGAGCTGAGTGTGGTAGAGACCTTGCCTCTTGACCTGGAGAAAACCCTCTTGAACACCTCAAAAGCAGAGGACAAAATTGGTACTGAAGCAGCAGCCACTCCATTCTCTGACTTTTAGGGAGGATGGCGGCCTCTATCAAAGTAGTTCCAAAGGCGAGGTATTGTGTGATGGTTCTGCAATGGACAGTTTCACTTCAATGTTCCTGTTGTCTCATCCTCTTCATGCCCTGATGCATCTCACACATATGCAGAAAACACATCGATTGGTGGTTGGACCTCCCCCATAGTCTATTGAGGTCAATCGTTCCCACCACCACCACTACCAGTAGCCACGGTGACCACAGACACTTCCCTTCTAGGGGGACATTTTGAAGGGAAGACAGTTCAAAGTTCTTGGTCTGTGACAGAGGCCAGTCTTCAGGTCAATGTACTGGATATGAAGCCAATCCCTTCTAGTGTTACAGACCTTTCAAGACTCACTACCTGAGGGGGTAATTTCAGTCCAGGCTGACATGACAGTAGTCTGGTACATCAATAAACAGGGAGGAATCCATTCATACCCACTGTGCTGAGAATATATGAGAATGTGACAATAGGTGATGTCTCCCCATCACTTTCTAGTGGCTGTGCACAGCCTAGGGGCTTCCAGTGTCCTGGCTGACAAGCCGAGTAGTTGTTCTGCTGTATGAGTGTTTCATTAAATCAAATAGTGGTGAGACAGATTTTTAACCGGTGGGGCCAGTATTGCCATGATCTTTTTGTCCCATATCTAAACAAGTGTAGCAGCTACTTTGCCCTGATCCCTCCACAGGGACAGACATCATTAGGCACTCTAGTCCACAGTTGTCCCATGAACTATTTTATGCCGTTCCCCCTTTCTTCTAATAGCAAAGTTTCTTCAGAAAGCCAGGAGGTGCAAGACCAAAGTAATCTTTATTGCCTGTTTTCCACCGGTATAAGGAATGGATCATCACCGTTACCATCCTGTTCTAGTTCCGTGGCCAACAATGATGCTGAACTGTCAAGCACCAAGGCTCTTAGGGAAAGAGAGCGATCC
Organism: Protopterus annectens; assembly: GCF_019279795.1. Classification (NCBI taxonomy): domain Eukaryota; kingdom Metazoa; phylum Chordata; order Ceratodontiformes; family Protopteridae; genus Protopterus; species Protopterus annectens. Next base: position 338,756,604 of record NC_056750.1, read on the forward strand.
AGAAACTTCAGAGTCCACCCTGACACCCTAGTCTCAGCTACAAAACTTTGGCTTTCATACTCATTCTAATCCAACAAAGCCAGAATCGAAGGTTGCTGGCTCTGCTGTAGGTGCTCTAGCAGGAAAATACAGTTGTGTATACTTACCATAAATGTAGATGTTCGAGTGTATTCACTGTTGCAGTCATTACATTTGGGTTATCTGCTTGCAGTTAGCCCTCAGTCGGCCTGATTATCAAAGTCTTGTGTCCTGCATCATTTGCTGTCTCATCTTCCATGACGTCAGGGGTATAAAGCATGCAGCCGAAGCCATTACATCAGTTTTTCTTGCCCCAGATGTCAGGTGCCGCCATAATGGGAAGCAATTATATACCAGGTTACACCTCCAACAAAAAGCAAATACACCAGATAGCTTTAAGCATAGTAAACAACAATAGAGGTATAGTCAGTAGAAGTCAGGGGGCTGGAGGGAGGGTAACCAGGACTGCAACAGCGAATACACTCAAACATCTACATTTATGGTAAGTGTACACAACTGTAATATGTTCTTCGTGTTTCACTGTTGCAGTCATTACATTTGGGTAGATTCCCAAAGCTAAGGAAGGGAGGAGACAATTAGCATTAGGACCAGCTATAAGGCCCTGCAAGACAGCAGTGGCAAAACCAGATCTGGATTTCGAAAAATTTGGCAAGTGGTAATGCTTGGTGAAGGTATGTACATTACTCCAGGTAGCAGCTTCTAGGATGTCCCTGGTAGTAACTCATCTGAGGAAGGCTGTAGAGGTAGATGCAGCCCTGGTGGAATGAGGTCTTATCCCCTGTGGGGTAGGTTTTCCATGGTGCATGTAGCAGAAATGAATGCAATGGCTTAACCACTTAGAAATGGTTTGCTTTGAAATGGCCTTCCCATCTGCCCCTGCTGCAAATGCAACCAGCAACTGTTCAGATTTCCTGAGAGGCTTAGTCCTGTCCAAGTAAAATCTAAGTTGTCTGTGCACGTCCATGGAGTGCAGTATCCGTTCCCTTTGTTCTGTGGATTAGAAAACAAGGTTGGCAAATGAATGGACTGATTAAGAGCCACACTGGATAACACCTTGGGCATAAAGGAAGGATTGGTCCTGAGGGACACCCTGTCCGCATGAAAGGTGATGAAAGGCTCCACTGCCATGAGGGCTTGCAATTCAGACACTCTTCTAGCTGAAGTGATGGCTAGAAGGAAGGCTGTTTTCCAAGAAAGGAATTTCAACTCTGCATTTGCAGCTGGCTCAAAGGGAGGTACAGTGAGTTTTTGCAATACAAAGTTAAGGTCCCAGGCTGGAGAAGGGGCTCTCCTGGGTGGTCTTAAGTTTTTGGCCCCTCTGAGGAATTGCTTCAGCAGTGGATGAGAGAAGAGGGGTGGCTCCGTATTATAATGTGCTGAAATGGCTGAGGCATGAATTTTGATGGAAGAAAAGGAAAGGCCTTTGTGAAGCATCTCAGTTAAGTATTGAAGAATGTGCGGCAAATTGGGCACTGTTATGCCCATCCCCTGAGTTTGGCTCCAGGAACAGAATCTTTTCCATTTTTCAGCATATTTTCTAGTACTAGGCCTCCTTGCCTCTAGAATGACATCCATCACTTGCTTACTGAGGGATGGTAAGGGAGAGATCAGGTAATTAGCCAGGCTGCAAGGTTCAGGGTTTGAAACTGTGGTTGCAGAATCTGGCCCTCCTGCTGGGACAGCAGGGCAGGGATCTGAGGCATGTGCCATGGATCCAGCAGTGACACACTGCGCAACAGTGGGTACCAAGTACCGTCCTTGGTTTGTCCTGTTTGATCTTTAGTAGCACTTTGGAGAGGAGAGGCAGAGGGGGAAAGGCATAAACTGACAGGGTTTTCCAGGTGAAGGACAGGGCATCTACTTTCTAAGCTTGTCTGTGGGGAGCCCTTGTGCAGAATTTGTCCAATAGGTAGTTCTGAGGGGAGGCAAACAGGTCTATCTCTGGGCTCCCCCATTTGTTTCTCAAAATGTTGAATATCTTTGGTTCCAGTTTCCACTCGCGTGGGTCCATGAGATTTCTGCTTAGGTCATCTGCCACTGTATTTAGCTTGTCAGGCAGGAATTGAGCTTGTAGGTGCACTTGGTAGCTCAAGGCTGTGTTCCACAGAGCCATGGCTAGTCTGCAGAGAGTGTATGAGTGGGTTCTCCCCTGCTTGTTTATATACCACATAACAGTGGTGTTGTCCATCTTTACCAATAATTGTCCTGGAGGAATGTGGTCCTTGAAGGCTGTCAGAGCATTTTGTACAGCTAACATTTCTTTTTGATTGATATGCAGGTACATTTGATTCGGGTTCCATTTGTCCTGAATGCACTGCCCTGCCAAGTGAGCCCCCCATGCATAGTCTGATGCGTCTGTTGTTAGGGTTTGGGCGGCAGGGGGTAGCGTGAATGGCAGTCACTTGTTCTGGTGGCAGGCCTCTGCCCACCAAAGGAACTCTGTCTTTAGACAAAGGATGATAGGAATCACTGATTCTAGGTCCTGAGAATGTTGACACCATAGGCTTTTTAGAAATCATTGTAGTTTCCTCATATGCAGTCTTGCATATGGAATTAGCAGAATGCAAGAGGCCATGAACCCCAGGGCTTGCATATTTTCCTTGCAGATAGCTGGGTCTTTGTGGCCAGTAGTTTGAAGTAGGCTGTCAAATGAACTTGTTTCTCTGGCGTGAGGTAGGCCATCTGGGAAGTTGTATTCAAACTTACTCCCAGGAATACAATTTGTTGGCAGGGTACTAGATGTGACTTCTTTTCGTTTATGGTGTACCCCAGAGAAGTTAGTAATTTCTTTATAAATTCCAGATGATTTAATAGTATGTCCTGGCTTTCTGCCTGAATTAGACAGTCGTCCAGGTATGGGTATATTTGAATATTTATTTGCCTGCAAAATGCAATGACTGGAGCTAAGAACTTTGTGAATACCCTGGGTGCAGCAGATAAGCCAAAGGGCAGTGCAGAGAACTGATAGTGCATGTAGCCTGTTCTGAAGCGTAGGTATCTTCTGCAAGATTCCCTTATTGGGATGTGCAAGTAGGCTTCCTTTAAATCCAGTGTTGCCAACCAGGCATTTTTGCCTAGCATGGGAAGCAGATGATGAAGAGTTAGCATTTTGAATTTTGGGATCACCAAAAAGTGTTTAGGCTAGACAGGTCCAGGACAGGATGCCAGGAATTGAATATTCATATTCTGGGTACCAGGAAAAGTCTTGTGTAAAAGCCTTGCCCCCATTTCTCTTCTGGGATAGGCTGAATAACCTTTATGCTTAGGAGAGAGAGACTGCTTTTGAGCCTCTGCCCACTGATTTGGGGGTAGGTCTGGCCAACCGTTTGGGGTTGGTAAGGAGTAGAAGTGGAATCGGTATCCTTGGGAAACTATACTTAAAACCCATTTGTCTTGGGTAATGAGCTCCCAGTTTTTTGCATGCAGGGCGATCTTTCCCCCTAAAGGAGCAGTCAGTTAAGGAGGGCTTGGAAGGTTTAAAGTTAGGTCATTGTGACAGTTTACCATGGGGGGGGGGGGGGATCACTACTTCCAGCTTTGGAAGTGGGAGCCCCACCACTGCTTAGGCCTGTGAGTACCTTGAGACCGAAGCCTGGGTGGTCTGCTGGTTCTGGGTTTGGACTGAGAAGGCCTGGAAGAGGCTGGAAAGGACCAATTCTTAGAAGGCCAGTACCTACTAAATCTGGGAGGCTGTACTTGCAGGAAATCTTTAACAGTTTGCATAGATTTAGCTTTTTCCTCCATCTTTTTAAGTACTACTTCTGCTTGGTTGCCAAACAGGCGGTCTTGGTTTAAGGGAGCATCCAGTAATTTAGCTTTAACATGATCTGCAAAAGTTTGCTCCTTAAGCTAAGCATGCCTTCTAAGTACAGACACAGTGACAGCAGCCCTGCAAGATGCCACTAATGAATCAAAATCACATTGCAAAGTATGTTTTCCAACTTGTTCAGCAGAATGCATTAAATCCTGCAATTCCTTATTTTCAGCACAGTCAGGAATCAACATCATTTTCTGTTTAAACAATCCAACAATATACTGCTGATATTTTAACACATGAAAAGTACAGTTGTGTACATTTACCCCAAATGTAGATGTTCGAGTGTATTCACTGTTGCAGTCATTACATTTGGGTAATCTGCTGGCAGGTTGTCCTCGGTCGGCCTGAATATCAAAGTCTTGGGTCCTGCGTCAGTTGCTGTCTCCTCTTCCATGACGTCAGGTCATCAGGGGCATAAAACATGCAGCAGACGCCATATTCTTCAGTTTTTCTTTCCCCAGATGTCAGGTGCCCCCAAATGGGGAGCAAAAAAAAAATATGTATATATATAAATTAACTGCAATATATTTGTAAATGCAATTGTAACATAAACTTTACCTTCATCTAAAAGCAAATACACCACAAAGGCTTTAGAATATAGTGAAAGAAAGAGAAGTTCTAGAAAAAAGGGGGATGGCGGGTGGGTGACCCGGACTACAACAGTGAATACACTTGAACATCTACATTTATGGTAAGTGCACACAAATGTACTATGTTCTTCATGTTTCACTGTTGAAGTCATTACATTTGGGTAGAATCCCAAAGCTAAGGATGAGAGGCTGGAACTAAATAGCATTAGGAGCGGCTATAAGGCCCTGCAGAACTGCAGTGGCAAAGCCTGCCCTGGACTTAGAGAAGAGAGGCAAATAATAATGCTTTGTAAATGTATGAACAGAGCTCCAAGTAGCAGCTTCTAGAATGTCTTTGGTTGGAAGTCCTCTGAGAAAAGCTGCTGAGGTAGATGCAGCCCTGGTGGAATGTGACCTAATTCCCTTGGGCACCAGTTTATCAAGATGCAAGTAGCAGAAACGAATGCAGTGGCTTATCCACTTTGAAATAGTCTGGTTCGAAATAGCCTTCCCCTCTGATCCTGCAGCAAATGCCACCAGTAGTTGCTCAGACTTCCTTAGAGATTTGGTCCTGTTTAAGTAGAATCTTAGTTGTCTGTGTACGTCCAAGGAATGCAGAATCTGCTCCCCCTTGTTCTGCGGATTTGGGTAAAAATTTGGCAGGCAATTACTTTGGTTAAGAGCCACACTGGATACCACCTTAGGCATAAAGGAAGGATTGGTCCTGAGGGACACCCTGTCCAGGTAAAATGTAATAAAAGGCTCCACAGCAATGAGGGCCTGTAGTTCTGAAACCCTTCTTGCTGAAGTGATTGCCAGAAGGAAAGCTGTTTTCCAAGACAGAAACTTTATATTCACAGTAGCTGCTGGTTCAAAGGAGGCAGGTGAGCTCTTCCAGCACAAAATTGAGGTCCCATGCAGGAGTTGGTGATCCTCTGGGAGGCCTTAATTTTTTGGCCCCTCTAAGATACTGTTTTAGCAGAGGATGAGAAAAGATGGGAGGCTCTGTGTTGTAATGAGACAAGATGGCAGAGGCATGGATTTTTACTGATGAAAAAGATAGGCCCTAGTCAAGTATTGTAAAATCTGACGAATATTTGGCTTTGCTGTGTCCGTTCCTTCTGCTTGGTTCCAAGCACAGAATCTCTTCCATTTATCATCATAAGATTTTCTAGTACTAGGCCTTCTGGCTTCCAAAATGACATCTATCACAGATTTACTGAGGGGTGTTGTTTGAATAATTACATGATCAGCCACGCTGCCAGGTTCAGAGTTTGGAGCTGATTGTGCAGGATTTGATTGCTCTGCTGAGACAGTAGATGAGGTATGAGGCAAGTACCAAGGAGGGAGTTGAGACATATTCCTTAGAATTGGGTACCAGTGCTGGCGAGGCCAGTCTGGGGCAATTAGGATCATTTTTGGTTTTTCCTGTCTGACCTTTAGTAAGACCTTGGGGAGAAGAGGCAGAGGAGGAAAGGCGTAGACTGATAGGTTTTTCCAACTGAAGGATAAGGCATCCACTTTCCATGCTTGTTTGTGTAAGTCCATGTGCAGAATTTGTCCAAGTGATAATTTTGGGGAGAGGCAAATAGATCTATGTCTGGACTCCCCCATTTCTCTGTTATCAAGCTGAAGACTTGTGGATCCAGTTTCCACTCATGAGGGTCCATAAGATTTCTGCTTAGGTCGTCCCTGGCAGGAATTGAGCTTGAAGATGTACTTGGTAAGTCAAGTCTGTGTCCCACAATGCCATGGCTAGTCTGCAAAGTGGGTAGGAATGTTTACCCCCCTGCTTATGTACCACATAACCATGGTGTTGTCCATCTATCAGTAGTTGTCCTGGATGAAGTAAGTCCTTGAAGGCTGTCAGGGCATCCTGAACAGCTAACATCTCTTTCTGGTTGATATGCAGATGCATTTGTTTTGGGCTCCATACGCCCTGAATGCATCTCCCCACCAGGTGGGCCCCCCAAGCATAGTCTGATGAGTCTGTAGTTAGGGTTTGGGTGGCAGGGGATAGAGTGAAAGACCATCCCATGTTCTGGTGACATGTCTCTGCCGGACAAAGAAACTCCTGTTGTAGGCAGGGAATGAGAGGAATCATTGTTTCCAGACTGTGACAATGTTGACTCCATAAACTTTTTAGATACCACTGTAGTTTCCTCATATGCAGTCTTGCATATGGAATTAGTAGAATGCAGGATGCCATGAACCCCAAAGTCTGCAGAATATGTCTTGCAGATAAATGGGTTTTTGTTGCCATCTGTTTGAAGTAAATAATCAGTTGCCTTTGTCTGGCGTAAGGTAAGCCATATGGGCAGTTGTATTCAAGCTTGCACGCAGGAATGTAATTTTTTGAGAGGGTACCGGTTGTGATTTCTTTTCGTTTATTGTGTATCCTAGGCATGTTAGAAGCCTTTCTACAAACACCAGATGCTGAATGAGGATGTCCTTGTTTTCTGCTTGAATGAGACAGTCGTCCAAGTAAGAACAGATTTGTATGCTTGCCTGCAAAATGCAATTAGTGGTGCCAGGCACTTTGTAAAGACCCTGGGCGCAGCAGATAAGCCAAAGGGCAGTGAATTGGTAATGCATAAAACCTGCCTTGAAGCGGAGGTATCTTCTGCACGATTCCCTTATTGGGATATGCACGTATGCCTCTTTTAAATCTAGAGTCACTATCCAAGCGTTCTTGCCCAGCGTGGGCAGAAGCTGTTGTAAAGTCAGCATTTTGAATTTTGGGATGTCCAAGAATGTATTCAAAATCGATAAATCCAGTATTGGACGCCAGGCATTGCCTTTTCTGGGTATGAGGAACAGTCTTGAATAAAAACCTTGTCCTTTTTCCTGTTCTGGTACTGGTTGAATAGCCCCCATATCCATGAGGGACGTAACTTGTTTCTGAGCCTCTGCTCATTGATCTTTGTGGCAGATCTGGCCAACCGTTTGGAATTGGCAAGGCATGAAAATGAAATCTGTACCCCTGGGATACTATGTTTAATACCCACTTGTCCTGGGTTATTAAATGCCAATTTTGAGCATGAAGTGCTAATTCCCACCCCAGGGGGCTGCCAAAAGATAAGTGCTTCGTGATGGGAGAGGGAAGTCATTGAGACTGCTTACTGTAGGGTTGTGCTTTGTTTCCTCCAGATTTGGAGGTAGAGGCACCCCATTGCTTTGACCTGTAAGAAGCCTGTGATTGGTATCTTGTTCCTTTTGACTGTCTAGATTTGCCTTGTGAGGCTCTGTTGGACACAGGAAAGAACCAATTTTTAGTAGGCCAGTGTCTACTGAATCTGGGTGGCTGCACTTGTAAGAAATCTTTTACAGTTTGCATAGATTTAGCTTTGTCTTCCATTTTCTTTAAAGCCTCTTCTGCCTTATTACCATACAAGAGTATTATGCTGTAAAGGTGCATCCAACAATTTAGCTTTAACATGATCAGGCAGATTTTGCTCCTTGTGCCAGGCATGCCTTCTAATCACAGATCCAGTAAAGTACAGTCGTGTACACTTACCATAAATGTAGATGTTTGAGTGTATTCACTGTTGCAGTCATTACATTTGGGCAATCCTGCTGGCAGGTTGCCCTCAGTCGGCCTGAATTCCAAAGTCTTGGGTCCTGCGTCGGCTGTCATCGCCCCTTCCCTGACGTCAGGTCGTCAGGCGTATAAAAGAAGCAGCCAACGCCATTTTCTTTAGTTTTTCTTGCCCCAGATGTCAGGTGCCCCCTAAAAGGGCAGCCAAAATTTATATCTATACATAAAATTACATGCAGCAATATAACTTTACCTTCATCCACAAGCAAATACACCACATAGGTTGTATAAATCAGAGAAGGAAAGATAGGTTCCATCAGAAAAAAAGGGGGGATGGCGGGTAGGTAACCTGGACTGCAACAGTGAATACACTCGAACATCTACATTTATGTAAGTGTACACAACTATACTATGTTCTTCATGTTTCACTGTTGCGGTCATTACATTTGGGTAGATTCCCAAAGCTATGGTTGGGAGGCTGGAGCTAAACAGCATTAGGAGCGGCTATGAGACCCTGCAGAACTGCAGTGGCAAAGCCTGCCCTGGATTTAGAGTAGGGTGGCAGATGACAGTGCTTTGTAAAGATGTGCACTGAACTCCAAGTAGCTGCCTCTAAAATGTCCTTGGTTGGTACCCCCCCGAGAAAGGCAGGTAAAGTGGCTGCAGCTCTGGTGGAATGTGGCCTAATGCCCTTAGGCACTGGCTTGCCATGGTATAAGTAGCAGAAACAAATGCAGTGGCCTATCCACTTTGAAATAGTCTGCTTTGAGATAGCCTTTCCTTGTGATCCTGCAGCATATGCCATTAGTAATTGCTGTGTCTTTCTGAGAACTTTGGTTCTGTCCAAGTAGAATCTAAGCTGTGTACGTCCAAAGAATGCAGAATTCTTATCCCCTTGTTCTGTGGATTTGGATAAAAAGTTGGCAGATGAATGGCTTGGTTAAAAGCCACACTGGACACCACTTTAGGCATAAATGTTGGGTTTGTCCTCAGGGAGACCCTGTCCAGACAAAAAATGATAAAAGGTTCCACAGCCATGAGTGCCTGTAGCTATGAAACTCGTCTCGCAGAAGTTATTGCTAGGAGCAGAGCTGTTTTCCAAGATAAAAACTTTACATAAGCAGTAGCTGATGGCTTAAAAGGAGGCAGGGTGAGTTTCTCCAAGACATAGTTGAGGTCCCATGCAGGCACTGGTGATCTCCTTGGAGGCCTTAAATTTTTGGCTCCTCTGAGGTACTGTTTTAATAAGGGATGAGAAAAGATTGGTGGCTCTGCATTGTAATGAGCCAAAATGGCAGAGGCATGAATTTTAATAGATGAAAAAGATGGGCCTTTGTCCAGCATCTCATTTAAGTATTGTAAAATCTGATGAATATTTGCACAACTGTATCTGTTCTTGTGCCTGGTTCCAAGCACAGAATCTCTTCCATTTTCCAGCATAAGATTTTCTAGTACTAGGCCTTCTGGCTTCCAAAATGACATCCATCACAGCTTTACTGAGAGGTGTGTTTTGTATGACTACATTATTCGCCATGCTGCCAGGTTTAAAGTCCTGAGCTGGCTGTGCTGGATCTGATTGTTTTGCTGGGACAGTAGATGCGGTACTTGAGGTAAGGTCCAAGCTGGGCATTGAGACAAGCTCCTTAATATTGGGTACCAGTGCTGGTGGGGCCAGCCTGGTGCAATCAGTATCATCTTTGGCTTCTCCTGTCTGACCTTTAGGAGTACTTTGGGGAGGAGAGGCACAGGGGGAAAGGCATATACTGATAGGTTTTTCCAGCTGAAGCATAGGGCGTCCACTTTCCATGCTTGTCTGTGATAAATCCTTGTGCAGAATCTCTTTAGTTGGTAGTTGTGAGGGGAGGCAAATAGATCTATGTCCGGGCATCCCCATTTCCTTGTTATCATGCTGAAGACTTGTGGATCCAGCTGCCACTCGTGGGGATCCATGAGGTTTCTGCTTGGATCGTCTGCCAGAGTATTTCTCCTTCCTGGCAGGAATTGTGCCCGCAGATGTACTTGGTAAATCAATGCTGTGTCCCACAAAGTCATGACTAGTCTGCAAAGGGGATAAGAATGTGTGCCCCCCTGCTTGTTTATATACCACATGACCTTGGTGTTGTCTGTCTTTATCAGTAGTTGTCCTGGATGAAGTAGGTCCTTGAAGGCTGTCAGGGCATTTTGAACAGCTAGCATCTCTTTTTGATTGATATGTAGATGCATTTGGTTTGAAGTCCATGTTCCCTGAATGCATCTTCCTGCCATGTGGGCCCCCCCATGCATAATCTGATGCATCCGTTGTTAGTGTCTGCCTGGCTGGGGGTAATGTGAATGGCTGTCCCTTGTTTTGGTGACAAGCCTTTGCCCACCATCGAAACACCTGCTGCAGGCAGGGAATGAGAGTAATTATAGTTTCCAGGCTGTGGCAATGTTGAGTCCAAACACTTTTTAGGTACCATTGAAGTTTCCTCATACGCAGTCTTGCATATGGAATTAGTAGGATGCAGGATGCCATGACGCCCAAAGCCTGCAGAATTTTTCTTGCAGATAACTGGGCCTTTGTTGCATTTTGAAATAGGTAGTCAGTTGCCTTTGTTTGTCTGGTGTGAGATAAGCCATCTGGGCAGTTGCATTTAAGCTTGCACTCAGGAATATTATCTCTTGAGAGGGTACTAGTTTTGATTTCTTTTCATTGACTGTGTACCCTAGGCATGTTAGAAGTTTTTTTCACAAATGCCAGAGGCTGTAGAAAGATGTCCTTGTTCTCTGCTTGAATGAGACAGTAGTCCAAGTAAGGATATATTTGTATTCCTCTTTGTCTGCAGAATGCAATTACTGGTGCCAGGCATTTTGTAAAGACCCTGGGCGCAGTAGATAAGCCAAAGGGCAGTGCAGAGAATTGGTAATGCATTGAGCCAGCCTTGAAACAGAGGTATCTTCTGCATATTTGTCTGACTGGGACAAGCAGGTATGCCTCTTTTAGGTCTAAAGTTACAAGCCAAGCGTTCTTGCCCAGCATGGGCAGAAGCTGCTGCAAAGTCAACATTTTGAATTTTGGTATATCCAGGAATGTGTTCAGAATTGATAGGTCCAGTATTGGCCTCCAGGCCTTGTCCTTTCTGGGTATCAAGAACAGTCTTGAGTAAAATCTTTGTCCCCGCTCTTGCTCTGGCACTTGTTGAATGGCTCTCATGTCCATGAGGGATGAGATTTGTTTTTGTGCCTCTGACCATTGATTTTTTGGCAGAGTATGGAAATGGAACTTGTACTCTTGTGACACGATAGTTAGAACCCACTTGTTCTGGGTTATAATGTGCCAATTTTGAGAAAAAAGTGCTAATTTTCCGCCTAAGTGTGCTGCCAGGAAATAAGTGCTTGGTGCAGGCAGGGGGAAGTCATTGGGACTGTTTCCTGTAAGGTTGTGATTTGTCTTCTCCACTTTTGGAGGTAGAAGCACCCCATTGTTTTGACATGTATGAACCTTGCACCTGGGCTCTGCCTCTAGGGCGTCTGGGTCTGCCCCTTTGAGGTCTGTCTGACACAGGAAAGGACCAATTCTTTATTGGCCAGTGTCTACTAAACCTAGGTGGCTGTACTTGTAAGAAATCTTTGACCGTCTGCATAGATTTAGCCTTGTCCTCCATTTTCTTTACCACCTCTTCTGCCTTAACACCAAACAAAGTATCATGCTGTAAAGGTGCATCTAATAATTTAACTTTAATATGATCAGGCAGATTTTGTTCCTTTAACCAAGCATGCCTTCTAATTACAGAACCTGTAACTGCGGCCCTGCAGGTGGCCTCTAAAGAATCAAAACCACATTGCAAAGTATGCTTTCCAACTTGTTCAGCTGCATGCAATATATCCTGCATTTCCTTGTTTTCTGCACATTCAGAGTTTAACAACATTTTCTGTTTAAGCAATGCCATGACATGTTGCTGATATTTGAGCATATGAAACTGACAGTTTAAGGCCCTTATAGCCAAGGTAGCAGATGTGTAAACCTTTTGTCTCCATCTATCCAGTGCCCTAGAATCCCTGTCAGAAGGGGTAGGGTTTATTGCAGCAGAAGCCTTAACTTCCTTGGGACCCTGAGAAATAATTTCTGGGTCTGCAGCAGGGTTTTTAAAAAGGAATTTATGTGAGTCAGGAATCCTGTAATATCTGTCAGGCTTAACAGGTGCTGGAGGTAAGGAGTCAGGGGTAAAGCTAGACTCCAAAAACACATCATCTACAATATCTAACACAGGAGGGATGGCTAGTGGCTTGTGCTGAGGTAGTAACAGGAAATCCCTGAGCCTCTTTTTAGATTCTGAAAAATCTTGGCTCTCCCAGTGGAAATGCTCCCTCATGGTATGTAAGGTTTCCCCAAAAGAATAGTCCTCAGGAGGAGAAGCTGAAGGTATGGATTCTTCAGCTTCAGAATCCTCATGGGGGGGGGGGGGATATTCCTGATCAGAAGAGGAATCAGAAGAAATGGAAACCTGATCTGAAGATTCATAGATAGTCTCTTGCCTAGGCCTCTTTATCAGGAGGGACATGGGAACCCCTGATCAAGTTAATCAAGTCTTCAGCCATTTTGAGCATCTGTTTTTTGGGCATGGAGGCCTGTCCACGTGGCTCTTGAGTTTGCTTATTTGCCTTTGAAGGTGCTTTAGTCTTTGCCTTTGAAGTTAGTTTAATGCATAGATGTTTGGGTCTGAATACACCCTCAGAAGCCAGTGCCTGCTCTGCGGCTCTGGACCCATCTGAAGGATTAGCGTCCGAGGCTCCAATACCTTGAGTTACCAGCGGCATGGCCGACTCCACGTGGGAGTCAGTAGCGGCCTGCAACTCTAAAGTAGCGGTCGTCAGGGGCTGGGCAAGCGCCTCATTGAGAACCGGCGACTGGCTTAGGAGAAGCTTCGTCGTCGGTTTTGGGGCTCGGCTGTCTTTCTTTTTCTTTGCGTTTTTGGTGAACTCCGGTAGTCGGATGGCTTTCCGACGACATTTTTGGATAATTAAACCTGCATCTAAAGTAGCTTAAAGCAAAATCATACTGACGCTTAATAGTGCGTTGGTTAAATCTAGCACAAAACCGACAACCCAGAAAGTTATGATCAGGGTCTAGGCAAGGAATACAGTAAGAAAAAGTCCTTATGAGGTATTTGCATCCCACAAGAAATACAATTATTAACTTTTTGACATCGGTTCTGGAGCAAGAAAAAAGTTTCCCCAACGGGGTACTTAGCTTTATAGAAGACTTCGGATCTGAAATTCGAACTTGAAAATCTCAGGAGTCGGCCAACCGGCACTTGCGAACTGCTTCTGCTTTGGGCACCGTGCGGCAAGAAAGACTAAAGAAAATGGCGTTGGCTGCTTCTTTTATACCCCTGACGACCTGACGTCAAGGAAGGGGAGACGACAGCCAACACAGGACCCCAGACTTTTGAATTCAGGACGACTGAGGGCAACCTGCCAGCAGGATTACCCAAATGTAATGACTGCAACAGTGAAACACAAAGAACATCTGCGGCCCTGCAAGAGGCCTCCAAGGAATCAAAACCACATTGCAAAGTATGCTTTCCAACTTGTTCTGCTGCATGCAATAATTCCTGTAATTCTTTATTTTCCACACATTCAGAAATCAACATAATTTTCTGTTTCAATAATCCCATAAGATGCTGTTGATATTTAAGCATATGAAACTCGCAGTTTAAGGCCCTAACTGCCAAGGTTGCAGACGTATAAACCTTCTTTCCCCATCTATCCAGTGCCCTGGAATCTCTATCAGAGGGGGGTAGGATTTTTAGCTGTAGAAACCGTTACACTTTTGGGACCCTGAGAGATAGTTTCAGGATCAGCAGCAGGATTTTTCAATAAAAATTTGTGGGAGTCAGGAACCCTGTAATATCTGTCTGGCATACTAGGAGCCGGAGGGTAGGGAACCAGGAGTCATGCTCGATTCCTAAAACACATCATCAACAATGTCTAATACAGGAGGTATAGCCAAAGGCCTAGGTTGAGGAAGGAGGAAATCCCTAAGCCTTTTTTTTGATTCTGAGAAATCCTGACTCTCCCAATGAAAATGTTCCCTTAAAGTATGCAAGGTTTCTCCAAAAGAATAATCTTCATGAGGAGATGCAGATGGGATGGATTCTTCTGCATCTGAATCCTCATAGGGTAGTATAGAAAATTCCTGATCAGAAGAGGAATCAGAAGAAACAGAAACCTGATCTGAAGATTCATAATCAGTGTCTTGCCTAGGCCTCTTATCAGGGGTGGGGTGGTGGGAGTGGTGGTGGTGGTTGGGAACCCCTGATCAAGGTAATTAAGTCCTCAACCATTTTGATCATCTGTTTTTTTATGCATAGGGGCCTGAGCACGTGGCTCATGCATCGTTTTTTTAGCCTTAGAAGTTGTTTTTGAAGCTGGCGTTGGTTTTATATAGAAATGCTGAGGCCTGAAAACACTCTCAGAAGCCGGTGCTTGCTCAGCGGCTCCAGACCCATCCAAGGGAGAGACATCCGCGGGTACAATACTCTGAGAATCTCGCGGCATACTGGACTCCGCATGGATCTCGGTAGAGGCCTGCGACTCAAAAGTAGCGGGTATCAGGGGCTGCGAAAGTGCCTCACTGAGTACCGGCCAACCAGCGACTGGCTTAGGAGAAGCTTTGTCGTTGGTTTTGGACCTCGATGGTCTGTCTCTGTCCTTTTCTTTGCGTTTTTTGTGAACTCGTAGTCGGACTGCTATCTGACAACATTTCAGGGTAATTAAATCTGTTTCCATAACATTCTGAAGCAAAGATATACCGACGCTTAATAGTGCATTGGTTAAATCTAGCACAAAACCGACAGCAAGGCACGTTATGATCTGGGCCTAGGTAAGGAATACAGCAGAAATGAAAATCCTTATGAGGTATTTGCTTCCCATAAGTAATGCAATTATTAACTTTTACTGACATCGGTAAGGAGCAAAAAATGTTTCCCCACTGGGATACTTAGCTTTAATTGAAGACTTCGGTTCTGAAACTCGAATGCGAAAATATCAGGAGTCGGTCAACCGGCACTTGCAAACTGCTTCTGCTTCGGGCACTGCGTGGCAAGAAAGACTGAAGAAAATGGTGTCGGATGCATGTTTTATACCCCTGACGACATGACATCATGGAAGAGGAGACAGCAACCGAGGCAGGACCCAAGACTTTGATATTCAAGCCGATTGAGGGCAACCTGCCAGCAGATTACCCAAATGTAATGACTGCAACAGTGAAGCACGAAGAACATCTGGCAGTTTAAGGCCCTTATAGCCAAAGTTGCAGACATGTAAACCTTCTTACCCCATCTGTCCAGGGCCCTGGAATCTCTATCAGAGGGAGTAGGGTTTTTGGCACTAGTAGCCTTAAAGCCTTTGGGTCCCTGTGAAATGGTCTCAGGATCTGCAGTAGGATTCTTAAAGAGGAACTTGTGAGAGTCAGGTACTCTATAATACCTGTTAGGTTTTCTGGGAGCCAGAGGTAAAGTGTCAGGGGCCAGGCTAGATTCCATGAAGGCATAATCTACAATGTCCAGTACAGGAGGGATAGCTAAAGGTCTGTGTTGAGGTAGGAGTAAGAATTCCCTAAGCCTCTTTTTGGAGAAAGAGTAATCCTGGCTTTCCCAACAGAAATGCTCCGTAAGGGTATGCAAAGTTTCACCAAAAGAGAAATCCTCTGGAGGGGAAGCAGAAGGAATGGAGTCCTCTGCATCAGAATTCTCATAGGTAGATAAGGGCAACTCTTGTTCATCAGAAAAGACAGAAATTTCAGAATCCTGATCAGAAGAATCAGAAGGAAAATCAGTTCTAGGTCTCTTAGAGGGAGAAGGATGGCTTCCTCTGACTAGAGTAATAAGGTCTTCAGCCATTCTTATAATTTGTTTTTTAGGCATGGAGGCCTGACCATGTGGTCTGGGCGTCTGTTTTCTAGTTGTGGATCGAGATTTAGGCCTTGAAGAAGAAGATGGTGTCGGTTTAATATGCAAGTCAGTAGGCCTGAATACACCCTCAGAAGCCGGTACCTGCACAGCAGCTCCAGACCCATCCAAGGTACAGACATCCACAGGTTGCAAACAGGAACACGAAAACTGCTCCAAGGACCAGGCAATACAACCAGTTGTAAATGAAGTAGTTTATTAGCAGTCACTGACTAAGCGCTTTCACCAACAATTGGCTTCTTCAGAGTCCGTGTGTAAAATCCATTGTAAACTTTTATACCAACAAAATGATGAAGCAATTGGTCAATAGAATAATAGAATGATTGATAAATTCATAAATTTCCCTCCAAAAACATTTGAAACTCATACACACAATAATACAAAAACACAAAAATCTAAACATTACATCAAAATCTACCATGTTAACTGATAGATTACATATAACAATTAATAACAGATATAAAATATGAATTATATATAAAAATGTATCTATAAATATATAAATAAACATACTAAATAATAATCTAAATGAATTTCTGAATTTTATTCCAAATCTTATACTAAACTAGCCTTGTGTTTTAAAATAGGTTTGATAGAAATGTAATCGTTAATCCCAGGTTGTCTCATGGCATTTAATCTTAGCTGCCATAGGACTTCCAACAGGGTCACCCTATTAGTTATATCACCGCCCTGTTCATCAAACACTCTATCAATAACGAAAAATAAAAACTTATTGAAGCCATTGCATCTACTACTATGGAGGTATAAGGCATTGTGCTGATCCTTATTTCTAATAGATCTAACATGCTCAGAGATCCTGTCACGTAACCTACGCGTGGTCATTCCCACATAAAACGCTTCGCAGGTCATACACGAAGCGATGTGAACAAGATTCTTTGTATTACAATTGCATCTACCCGGGCATGGTAATGTTTGATGATAACCTTTCACAAAAACATATGTGCCCTCAGCTATAAAACTACAGCTCCTGCAACATCCACATTTTGACATCCTAGATGCTCTATTCTTAACATCCCTTTCCAATATAATCTTCAAATTATCACCCCTACTAAATGTTATCCTAGGTTGAGATCCTAAAATCTCCTTTGTGCCAATACTTAAACAATATTCCCAAGCCTTTCGTAATGCAAAGGCAATCTCCGTTGCTTTTTCATTAAACTTCAGAATAAAATATGGTCCAACAGACTCTTTCTGATTGGAAACCACTTGCTCACATTTAAGTTTCATGCCCAGTCAAAAGAATAGGCGAGTAAATTGTATTTCTTTTCTAGAAAACCTCTTTCTTTAAACTTAATAGCAATTGAAGCGGGTAACCCCTATCAATAAGCATACCAATAAGCTTAAAAATTTCTTGTTTAAACAAAGACTCATCACTAATCAATCTAGAGATGCGCACCATTTGGCCCTTGGCGACCCCTTTCCTTTGATGATAAGGATGGCAACTCTTGAAATGTAATAACGAATTTGAGTAACTTTCCTTCCTATATAAAGTACTAGACAACCCATCATTGTCTTTAAAGATTGTAATATCCAAGAAATTGATGCTGTCTTTATTCCATACATGCGTAAATCTCAAAAAACTGGTGGTGGTGTTTAAATATTCTACAAATTCAACTGCCCCAGCCTCATCTCCTATCCATAAAATCAGCAAATCGTCCAAAAACCTATTGTACAGGAGTATATTCTCATGAAACCTAGATGAAAAAATAAAGTTTCTTTCCCATGCTAGTAAAACAAGATTGGCAAACACTGGGGCACACCTAGCCCCCATTGCCACTCCAGAACATTGTTGAAACATTTCACCCTCGAACTTTATGAAATTGTTGGAAAGTACAATTTCCATCAAATCACTTAAAAAATTAAGTTTACCTTTATCTACGGTGTGACTCACACTCAAACTATCATGAAACATCTCCAGTCCTAGGTCATGGGGGATAACAGAAAACAAGTTGACCACGTCAATCGTGAGAAAACCAAATAACCTGCTATCTGAATTAACCTCCTTTAATCTTTCTAGGCAATGCCATGAGTCTCTAAGGACATGATCTACCTCAGTCAAAGCTGATTTACACGTAGAATCTACAAATGAGGCAAGGGGCTCAGTTTTTGAACCCCTAGCTGCCACAATGGGTCTGAATTGAAGATTTGTAGTGCCTTTGTGTACCTTTGGTATACCAAAGATGCATGGCAAAATAGGATTCTTAACAAAAAGATAGTTGTATTGTACTTCAGAGATGGCTCCTTGAAATAATGCATCTGACAGAAATAAATCAATCTTCTGATACGCAAGGTTTATTTCATTCTTCGAAACCCTTCTGTAGGTATTGTCATCCTCCAGGATGATCGTCATAGATGCCAAATAATCAATTTTATTCATAAGTACCATCCCCCCACCCTTGTCGGGTTTCATACACCTAACATTTTTGGAAGATCTTAATTCCTTCAAAACCAGTCTTTCCTGTATAGTAAGGTTGTCAGGGCCCTTATTCTTACTAGCTCAAATTTTCCTAAACTCAAATTCTACCAGGTTTTCAAGTGCGCTAATCTCATAACATGGAGGTGGAATGAAGGTACTTTTCCTCCTAAGTATCGTAGTTACTACATTTTCAACATTAGATTGTAAATGTTTGTTACTTTGAAAAAATATCTCTAAATTTAACCTCCTCATAAATAGCTTGAGGTTAACCAGCACATTAGCAATATCTAGTTTAAAATTAGGAACGAAATTAATGCCTTTAGTGAAAAGCTCTAAATGTGTATCACTAATGGCTGTTTCAGTGTAGTTGTAAATAAAAAAAAGCCATTTTTGCAACGTTTGACAATTCATCCCCTCTTCCAGCTCTAAACCTTCAATGTTACAATCTATAGAATCATTAATAATATTAAGACATTCTAACTCACTTGGGTGCACAGTATAGTCTTCTAAAATAACAGCTTCACCTAGTGTACTCAAGGCAGGTTCAACATGAATCGTTGGGGAAACAGAACTGACATTTGCCACCAAGGGAAACTCTTCATACTGAAAATTGTTAATATTCAAATCACCCATCCCATTGCTAGCACATAGCTCAGTATTACAAACACACTCCACAGGGTTAGAGCCAACTTCTATTGCTTCAATATTAACTTCTTTAAACTCATTAGTGAATGTTGCAACACTTTGAGCTTCACTGGGAAGCATAATGCACATATCCAAACTACCAGCGTCACCTGTAATATTCAAGGCTGATTCAAAATGTGTAACAGGAAAACCAAAACTATCATTCACCACAACCATACATTCTTCTTGTTGAACTTCCAACATTTGAACATTTAAGTCACCCTCCCCATTGTTAACACACAAATCATCACAGAAAACACGCTTTTCAGAATTAAGACTTTCGCAAACAACAGCAGGTAAAACCACTATACCAGGGACATTATTACCAACAATAGAAGAACGCTTAGATAATATGCGCTCACTTAACCCCAATAATGCTTGTCCCCTCTCTGAGAGGCTTGCGCTCTGTTCAAAAGTCTCTCCGATCTGCGAGGACCTGGGGGTGGGTCCAAAAAATCACCCCCCTCAAAGCTATGTTCAAAATTGTGTTCAAAATTGTCACGATTAGGCATATCTTGAACCTGAGCCCCCTGGTCTAAGTCAAAATGTTCGTCGTGCGTATAAACTTTGTTTTGACCTTGATTATAGCTCTGAACATGGTAATCACCATGCCTAAGCCTGGGTTTGCCCGGTGGGTATGCACAGTTGTGTTCATAGTCAAAAGTGTCCCTTGCAAGCTTTTTGCGCTTAAGCGCTGAGTTCTTGGCTACAAATAACTCTAAATTTTTTATGATTTTCCGAAAGTTACTCTCGTGTTGAAAAAACAAAAGATCAGCTGTGATACTATTGTGCAGTTGGCTAATTTTTTCACGAAGTGTAACAAGTTTGGCACAATTATTACTAATGATAATATTCAGCATCTCCAAGCCCGTTCTATCAAACAAGGCTATAAGATCAGTGAACGCTTTAGAACCATCCTCCACACCCATAGGGAGCTTCCACAGCCGAAGACCTTTCGGTACTTGCTTACGCTCCCTTGACTGAGTTAAAAAAATGTTATCAAGCTGTAAAGCTCTGTACTTGGTACAGAGCTTATCGTACCTGAAAATCTGTTCTTTGAGAGTTGGCAACATCATGGGATGTAAAGACGGTAGGGCTCCAAAATCCCCAAAACTCGGTTCGTTGAACCATGAATGTAAATCGTGGCCTCCCAGCTCACATACCGGATCAGTGGACGGAACCTGCACCTCAGGCGATGCTCTATTCATCTCCTTTCGATTACATGCTACTTTCTCTCTGGAGTTGGATACCACCTCGGAGAAGGTGATGGAACCACCCGATTTCTGTCCAGGCGTGATAGTAGAGTTGGATGCTACTGGCGAATGCAGTGTAAATAGTTCCATCTGAGTGTCAGTCGGACTAGACACTGCTGAAGCCCCTTTTGTACCACAATCCTTTTGATATATGCACAAAAGTTTATTAACCACGACTGAAAGTTCCTTTAAAATATCCTCCATTACAGCCAGATGGAGTTGCCCAAATCCAACAAGGCAGAATCGTCCTCAGTGAACAAACCAACAAAAATCCCAAACCAGGGCACAAATGTAGCAAACAGGAACACGAAAACTGCTCCAAGGACCAGGCAAAACAACCAGTTGTAAATGAAGTAGTTTATTAGCAGTCACTGACTAAGCGCTTTCACCAACAATTGGCTTCTTCAGAGTCAGTGTGTAAAATCCATTGTAATCTTTTATACCAACAAAATGATGAAGCAATTGGTCAATAGAATGATTGATAAATTCATAAATTTCCCTCCAAAAACATTTGAAACTCATACACACAATAATACAAAAACACAAAAATCTAAACATTACATCAAAATCTACCATGTTAACTGATAGATTACATATAACAATTAATAACAGATATAAAATATGAATTATATGGAAGTCCTATGGCAGCTAAGATTAAATGCCATGAGACAACCTGGGATTAACGATTACATTTCTATCAAACCTATTTTAAAACACAAGGCTAGTTTAGTATAAGATTTGGAATAAAATTCAGAAATTCATTTAGATTATTATTTAGCATGTTTATTTATATATTTATAGATACATTTTATATATAATTCATATTTTATATCTGTTATTAATTGTTATATGTAATCTATCAGTTAACATGGTAGATTTTGATGTAATGTTTAGATTTTTGTGTTTTTGTATTACTGTGTGTATGAGTTTCAAATATTTTTGGAGGGAAATTTATGAATTTATCAATGATTCTATTATTCTATTGACCAATTGCTTCATCATTTTGTTGGTATAAAAGATTACAATGGATTTTACACAGGGACTCTGAAGAAGCCAATTGTTGGTGAAAGCGCTTAGTCAGTGACTGCTAATAAACTACTTCATTTACAACTGGTTGTATTGCCTGGTCCTTGGAGCAGTTTTCGTGTTCCTGTTTGCTACATTTGTGCCCTGGTTTGGGATTTTTGTTGGTACATCCACAGGTTGCACAGTCGAAGAAGCATCTCATGGTATACCGGACTCCGAATGGGTCTCAGTAGAGGTATGTGAATCTGAAGTAGCGGGTATCAGGGGCTGCGAAAGCACCTGAGTACCGGCAAAATGGCGACTAGCTTAACGGAAGCGTCGGCGGCAGCTTTGGACCTATGCGGCCTGTCTCTGTCTTTATCTTTGCATTTTTTTCGCAATATCAGTAGTCGGGTGGCTTACTGAAGCCATTTCTGGATAATTGAACGGAGTACCAAAATATTTAGATGCAAAAATGAACCGATGACAAACAGTTTGAGGTTTGAATAAGGCACAAAACCAACAGCGAGGGACATCACGGTCTGGGCCTAAGCAAGGAATGCAGTACGAATGAAAATCTTTATGAGGTATTTGCTTTCCACACGAAATACAATTAACATTTACTGACATTGGTTTAGAACAAGAAAAAGTTTCCCCAATGGGGTACTTAGCTTTGTTTCAAGACTTCGGATCTGAAACTCTAAAACGAAAATTTCAGGAGTCGGCCGACCGGCACTTGCGAACTGCTTCTGCTTCAGGCACCGCACGGCAAGAAAGACTGATGTAATGGCGTCGACTGCATACTTTATACCCCTGACTACCTGACATCATGGAAGATGAGACAGCAACTGACGCAGGACCAAAGACTTTGATAATCAGGCCGACTGAGGGCTACCTGCAAGCAGATAACCCAAATGTAATGACTGCAACAGTGAAACACGAATAACATCAGTCAGACCTGTGTGCTTCAGATCTGATAACCTGACCAGAACAGGAGATACCAGTGCAGGGATGGAAGGAGCCATACCCGGAGCCCCCAAAGGGGCTGGCTCTGGGATGACCTACAGTCACATCCAACTTCAAAGAAGCTTCCGTATCATTCTGTCAATGACTACCTCTGGAAGACACCTCAACGAACAGAAGGGACCTGAAAGATGAAGGTGGCAAAGAAGAATGATTTTCTTTTAAAAAGGGAAAATGTAATCTAAGGCTCACTGGTTCCAGTGAAAAGTGTGGAAGTGTGAAGGGGATCTGATTCAAAGGGACTCCAGATCCAAATGCCTTGGTGTTGGTGGAGCCAGACTAGAAATATCCAATGGATCTGGAAACCATTCCCTGGTTTTGTCTACCTTCATTTCTTGTTCCTTTTCCTTACACTTTTGCCTCTCTCTGTCTCTTCTCTTTCTGACCCTACATCATGTTCAAATTCTTGACTGTGAGAGAAGTACTTTCTGGGGCAAACAGCACTGAACTCTGCTTGGATAGGAAGGAGGCACTTCAGCATGAGCTCATCCCTATAACTCTGTAAAGCTTGAGCACCAAAGAAAGCATATGTCTCATAACGTGCATCCAGGTGTGTCACACCTAGACAGTATGCACACTGCAAGTGTGGGTCTTATGCAGTAATCTTGTGGCCATAGGCAAAGCATTTCTTAAATCCAGTAGCCTTGTCTGACATACTGGAAGAGAAACTATAAGAAAAAAAAACAAGGCAAAAGTATCAAGCACAGTCATAATGGCAACCAACTTCGATTAAAAACTGCAATTACCATAAAGTATAAGTGAGGGGGGAAAAAGCATAAATTGTACCTAGACAAAAGGAAAAAACCCTAAACTTAAAAACAACAAATACCTACAATCAACAGCTAGCTGTAAACCATGGTATAATGGTTTACACATAAAAAGAAATCTACATTTTTAAAGTGGAGGGCAGAAAAAAAAGGCAATGGAAAAACAAGAATCTCAAACTACTGTTCAGTGAAGCCCACATATCTTGTTTCACCAAGCAGCAAATGAGATTTGAGGTAATTAGGAGACCACAAGGAATTATGGGAAGGGGAGGATTCAGAGCCCTGGATCCAAGCTCTTGTACAGTGCCCAGGTTGAACTGGATAATCCAAGTGTTGAATCAGATGAAAAAGACAACATTGGATCCATTAACAAACATTATCCTTCTTTTGCCATTGCTTCAAAATTCTTTAAAAAATACTTGTGAATTGTGTTAGCTGTGGTGTATAAACTGATAATATTCCAACACAAACCAAAGTTCTATATTTTATTAGTACAACAGAAGTCTGACCAAACATCTCTGAAGAAAAACAATAAATGATCACAAGAAAATGAAATAATGAACAACTGGTGAAAGCTGTCATTAGTGCTGCCAGTATAAGTGTCTTGTGTGTGAATCAATCAGGATCCCTAAAACTCTGCTGTAAGACAAAACTGAATTTTCATAGTGACAAAGGGACTGCTGATGAAAACTGACTGATGGGTCAAGATAGTTGGGATACAACACAAATGTTATGCCTTACTGTTACAGTTACCCATCTTAAGGATCCAAGTGAATGAGGTACTTTCAATGTTACTAAATAAAAGTAATATATCCATCTAACTATACAAGCAAAGACAAATTTGTGTCACTCAGAAAAAAATATAAGCAAAATAAAAGATTTTTTTAATGAACAATGCTTTTTAATGAGTTGTTCTAAAAAGTAAAAAATAAGGAAATACAGAGTGAAAACTTTGCAAAAGAAACAGACAAAGCTGATTTCAGAAAAGCATTTGAGCTTAGTTTTGCTGATTCTGGTAATGAGTATCAGTACTAGTACCAAGAATCAGCAAAACCAACCTCAACTACTTTTCTGAAATCAAGTTGTCTGTGTTTCTTTTGCAAAGTTTTCACTCTTCTTCCTTATTTATTACCTTTTAGAGCGACTCAATAAAAAGCATTTAAAAGAATCTTTTTTTTACTTATTTTTATTTTTTACTTTTTCATTTTTAAATTAAATATAACAGTAATTTTGTATTTACCCAGATTTATTAATAGTAATCAATCCGTGTTACCCTAAATGTTGATTGACTTAGTGGTTGAAGAATGTTAGGTGTGAAGTCAGCAATACAGGTGACACCTACATACAGTGGGAACCAATAATTATTCAATACAAGTGCTTCAGCACACTGGAAAGCTCAGTGGATCAGGGAACGTGACAGAATGAGAGATAGAGACACGCACACAAAGCCAATTTCAATAAAAAGCATTCTAATAATACATAACAACAAAAGCTAACAGCATCGACATGGGGAAAATGCTGAACAAATCAGTTGCTTTGCAAAGCAAATCGAGAGTTCTTACATTTGAAGTTAAGATACAAAAATCTTGAACAAAGAGAATTACAGCATTTACAACTAATAAATTTTGTTCTGCCTAGGCTAGCATTTAAAGCTGGAGGTGAAAATTCAAAGTAGTGTACAATTTATTGTACAAGTTAACACAAAATACTAATGACTTGAGAAGGAAAGATCAACAGATGTCTCACAGGGATGGGTTAATAACATTTTCTTACAGATACACAGTACAGAACGAAAGAATGCTTAAATTTATTCAGTGAACTATGTCTGCATGAAGATGCTGTTTGTCACATACCTGCTGTGTTCGAGCCAGAGTTAGGAAAAAATGAAGCACAGCCTCTGTGAAATGAAGGTTCTGCTTAACACGCAGGCTAAACTCCAATGCATCAAGGACTGATGGAAGGAGGGGAATGCTCTTCACAATTTTAAGACAGCTGTCTCCATCTTCATCTGTCTCACAAAGTTGCTTTGCCAGATGAAATGCCAGAACGCACATCTAGAATTAAAAAGGTATAAGAGTACAGGAAATGTAAATCACAATTAGCTACTACTCATCATATGTTCTTCTGTTTATTTTATTTTGAAGAGAAATAAAGTACAGTTATATACAACAGCAAACATTTAAATGACCATTGCAGGAATTAATTAAGTATATGGGAAGTAGTTAAGAGGTGTAATGCATGATCTCTGGTCTGATTTTTTTTGTTTCAGCAGTGAGATATCTCTAAGGGAATACAGAACTGGTCAGAAGTGTATGCCAGACTCTCTCCAGGCACATACTGATGCAGACTTCAGTCACTACTGTTAGATGAAGCCTGTGGTTAGTGTCTTATTAAAGTATATGAAAGTAAATGCACTCACATGGCGAAGTTTAACTGATAGAATTTATTTAAGAAAAATAATGATTACCTATAACTACCTCAATTTAATGGTGCAGCTGCCTCATTTTTAGGAGTGCACAGTAATTTGTAAGCTTCATATGCCTAGGCTGATCTTACAGGTATCAGTGAGTTATCATAAATGCAGGAAAGGGTTGTGGCTCTAATAGTATTAACAGCTTCTCATTGACATTATTACATTTGTGAATTCAATAGTTTCAGTCAAACTAGAGCTACTGGTGGTAAAGCAGCACAGTAATACACTAGACTGGGGCTGAGGGAAGTGAATCTCTGATGTTTATCAACTGTGACAAGTAGTGCCTATTTTGAAACGTCTGGTGCTGGTCACAACCAAGATAACAGTGTTCATTTGTTGTATGCTTTCAAGGACAAGCAACTCACATACATTGCTTTTATTGGAGATTGCTATCTGGATCGAAAAACTATAGCCTCCATCCACTACAGAATTAGTTCTAAAAGATACACTATCCCTCTCAAAGCTGTTTATGGTTCTTTCCACATGAAGACCAGCACCTCAGATGTTCTTCTAGCTGGGGTAACTGCAAACACAAAGTGTTTTCCATGACACATACTTTTAGGTCTGATGCAGAGATAGCCTCAAGAGAATTTAGGCTTTATTTTTTTCAAAGTTCAAATGTCAGTAAGGGCAAATAGGATACCCTGGAGGTCTTAAATGACCTCCATCAAAGAAAGGTTTAACAGCAACACAAGAATCCACAGAAGGATATACAGATACACAGGGAGAGGTGGCAGACATATGAAGTTTGTATAATAAAGCAGGCCAAAACAGAAATAAAAAAGGTATCAAGGTACAGCATTTCAAGAAACTGAGCTTGACAGATTTATATCTTTACCCTACCACTAAAACCAGTTCATACTATGATTATCACTTTCTTATAACATGTTTTTGGCATCTTTCAAAATACACAGGGGAGTTTGATATCAACTTGATATACGAGTACAGCACTCTGAACTTCTGTTAATAGCTCCGATTTATAGGTTTGAATGTTAAGCTTACGACTTACTTGACTTACTAGCCTTCAAGATGTCAGACCGCAGTACCCATGTTGATAAACATATACACAGACTGGTGCACAGTTTGATCAATGTATGCTTTCAACAGGTGGAACTCTGATGTTTTAAGGTCAAATGTCCGGTTCACTGAATAGACATTTTATCATGTGTGTGTTTCATCGAAATAGGTAAGTGTGATGTATAGTAAGCAGAGACAGAGTGTGTGTGCACAATTGCGATTGCAAATGTGTGTGGGTTAGAGTAAGGATTAGATAATGGGCTAGTTTAAATGTTTATCATCTTGATTGTGCAGGGTCAGGGTATAGACCTAGTGTATTTGTGTGCGTGTCCGAGCTGTCTTGTGTAGTGGTAGTATTAAGGGAAGGTTTTTTTTTTTTTTGTTTTTTTTTAATTCAGATACAGGGTAGGGTTAACACACATTACTAAGATGGAGCAAGGGGTGATACAAAATGAAGTGCACTCAATGAGTTCAAACCATAACTTCTTTAATCCTGACCAAGAGTACGGAAGTGTTGAACAAAACAGCAAAAGGTAGAGGTCTCAGCAAACAAGGAGGAATGAATACCGCATCAATAGGAAGAAAAACACAGAACAGACAGCTGAATCAATTGATTGAAAAGGTGCTTGTCACCCATGCTTGCTCATGGGAGTGCCTGGAGGAAAAAAGAAGTTATGTACTCACCATAACGTTCCATCTGAGTAGTTATATTTCATTTTTCTGCAACCTGTGGGTATTCGGATCCATATCAGATCCAAGCCGGCAACTTTACAAGCATTTTCTCCAAGCTCCAAGATCCTCCCCCTTACCCATAACCCATCACCATCTCCTGCCTTCCCTCAGATCGAGTTTGCCGCAACTCAAACCAATCAGCAACTCAACTTAGCATAAACCATACATGAAAAAACTCATGAGAAGGTTCGGGGGAAGGAGGGTGGGAAGGCTGCAGAAAAATGAAGTATAACTACTCAGATGGAATGTTATGGTGAGTACATAACTTATCTGAAGTAGTTAACTTCATTTTATCTGCAACCTGTGGGACAGAGTCCCCAGCTACTCAAACTCCTGGGAGGCCCTCATGGAAGGATATTCCTGAGCACCACAGAGCCTAAGGATGCTCTCCCTCTAGAGATGAAATCCAACTTATGAGAAATGAAGGTATGTGACTTTGCTCAAGTTGCTGCCGCACCAATGTCATCCAATGAGACCCTAGACCAAAAGGCAGCAGAAGTCGCCATAGATCTGGTAGAAGGAGCTTTAACAGGACCAGGTGGAGACAAACCTTTGTCTTTGTAAAGTTGCAAAATACATTGCGTAATCCATCTAGCTAAGAAAACCTTGGAGATGGCTTTACCCAAAAAGGGCTTAGAAAAGGACACAAATAACTGGTCAGACTTACGGAAGGGCTTTGTTCTGTGTAAATAAAAATGAAGTTGTCTATGAACATCTAGCAAATGCAGTTTATATTCACCCTTGTTCTGACAATTTGGAAAGAAAACAGGCAGGTTAATTGTTTGACTAATGTTTGATTCAGAAGCTACATTTGGTAAGAAAGAATAGTTTTCTAAGGAGAGAAACCATGTCCTTATGGAAGATCAAGTAAGGGGTCACAGCAGACAAAGCCTGAAGCTCAGAAACCCTTCTAGCCGACGTAATGGCCACTAGGAAGGCTGTCTTCTAGGATAAGAACTTCAACTTTACTGATGCTGCAGGTTCAAAGGGGTGAGCAACTAAAGCCTGGAGAAAAAAGATAAGGTCCC
This sequence comes from Protopterus annectens, assembly GCF_019279795.1. Taxonomy (NCBI): domain Eukaryota; kingdom Metazoa; phylum Chordata; order Ceratodontiformes; family Protopteridae; genus Protopterus; species Protopterus annectens. The sequence goes on from NC_056750.1 coordinate 338,784,938, forward strand.
AAAGAGGAACACAGTTCTTAACTGGAGGACACAAAAGAAAGGTGCCTTTAAGAAAAGCCTTACACAGTCTAAAACAGGCCAGGGTATTCATATTTTCGCCAACGTGAAAATTCGAAATAGCTGCCAGTTGCACCTTCACAGTGGAGGAACTAGCCCCTTGCTGAAAAATGCTAAGAAATACAACACAGCAGAGACAGGGGCTGTAAAAGGATCCAGATTTCTCTGAAAAGCCCAACTAGAGAAACATTTCCATTTACTGTGGTAAATCTTCCTAGTGGAAGCCTTATGAGATGCCACCAGAATAGTTTTCACTGAAGACGAAAGACCGGGAGTCCTGGCAATCAAGGGAACTGGAGCAACCAAGCTGTCAGCTTGAAGCAGTCCAGGTTGGGCGGACAGGTGCCTGAGGGATGAGAAATGAGATCTGGGCAGGGGATCCAGAACCCAAGGAGGAGCTAGAACATGAGACCAGAGAAAGGGGAACCACACTTGACAAGGCCAGAACGGGGCAATGAGGATCACTTTGCACCCCAGTCGACAAGCTTTCTGAAGAAACTTCGGAATGAGTGGTAATGGGGATAAGCATACAGTAATGCGGGAGGCCAAGCATGGATTAGAGCGTCTCTGGGGGGATTCCCTGGTAAGTGAATCAGAGCAAACAACTCGTTGCATTTCGCGTTGGAAGGAGATACGAAGAGATCGCAGCAAGGCTGTCCCCACGCAAGGAATATCTCCTCTGCTATCGACTGTTTCAGAGACCACTCGTATGGAATTAGAATAGCCTGACTCAATTTGTCCGCTACAATGTTGGAGCATCCCAGGATGTGCGTTGCAATAAGAAACCGACTGGAGGAGATCGCCCACTCCCACACTCTCATGGCCTTGTGACACAGAGGGTAAGATCTGGTTCCTCACTATTTGATGTAACAGATATTAGACATGTTGTCTGAATGACTTGCAATAGTCCCCAGAGGAAAAACAGTGTGGAAAGGCTGAAGGCTTGCAATGCTAAAAGCACTGCTCTCATCTCCAGAACACTGATGTGCAATCTGGTCTTGATCTGGGGCCACGTGCCTTGGCCAGTCCTCCCCAGATAATGACCCCCCACACACCCGAGCTGGGAGGCATCCGTGATCACTGTGGCTTGGGCTATGGGTAAAACGAATGGGCTTCCCGCTGTAATCTCCGAGGATTGAAGCCACCAGAGGAGTGACACCCTGCAAGCTTTGCTGATTTTAATTGGATATTCCATGGGGAGATCTAGCCAAGACCACTGTACGGCTAGAGTCCACTGAAGAACCTGCATGTGAAGACGTGCACAGGGGAGGACAGAGATTGCTGCAGCCATCGAACCCAGGGCTCTGAGAACGTCGCCCGCCTTTGGTAACCTGGGGCCAAGAACTATCGACACAGGAGCCCACAGACTCTGGACCCTGACTGGAGTTAGAAAGACTTTCAGTCGAAGGGTGTCCAGACATGCCTCGATAAAGTCCAAGATCTGTACCGGGTACAAGAGAGACTTGGAAACATTGATAGTAATCCCTAGCAGATCTGCAAGATGAAGGAAGGAGTCTCTGGGCTTGGCAAAGACGACACCTGGTGGAAGCAGCAAGGAGCCAATCATCTAGGTAAGGAAATACCTGAATCCCCTGAAGCCTCAGGTGAGCTGCTACGACTGCCATTACCTTAGTAAACACCCTGGGGGCTGTGGTAAGACTGAAGGGTAGGGCTCTGAACTGGAGATGACTGGCTTCCAGCCGAAAGTGAAGGAATCTCCTGGAGGTCCTGTGGATCTTGAAATTGTAGTAAGTGTCCTGGAGGTCTATCGAGCATATCCAGTCGAATTCTCGAAGATAAGGTAGAATGGACTGCAGGTTGACCATCCGGAATTTCTGTTTGGCGACAGCCAGGTTTAAGGTTGACAGGTCCAAAATGGGTCTGAGGTCGCCCATCTTTTTTGACATTAAAAAGAACCTGGAGTAAGCGCCTGACCCGGACTGATCGGGGGGGGGGGGGGGACGACACCAGTTTGATGGCTTGTTTGTGAAGGAGCTTGGAAATCTCTAGCGCTCTGTCTCCCTTTGAGCGGGTAGGACATCTGGGAGGCACTTTGGTTGGATAGGAGGGGCAACAAATGGGATGGTGTAGCCTCTGGATATTATTTGAAGCACCCAACGCTCTGCAGTTATCGACTCCCACACCATTGGGTGCAATGACAATCGTCCCCTGACTGCCTCCAGAGTAGGACAGTCGGGCAAACCCCTCAAACCCCTGTCCGAGAAGGGCTCCCTAGACCCAAAGTTCCTCTGACCCCCCTCTACCTCTGGGATGGCATCTGTCATGTCCCCCTCTACCTCTAGGGGACGAGTGTCCTGAGAGTCCCGGGAAAACTGTGATTTCCAGAACCACATCTTCTTTTGCTCTCTCTGATTCTTGAAAAAGGATCTTTGAGGACTAGAGAAGCGGATTCCAATGGCAGACAAGGTCTTCCCATTTTTTTCACTCTGGACAGGGGTGTCACGTACAGTCTTCCCAAAAAGAGAAGAACCATCGGAGCATTCGTGAAAGACACCTTGAACGGGTCTGCAAATTGACGCAGTTTGAGCCAAGCATGTCTCCTCATAGCTACGCCGGTCCCAGCTGCCCTAGCTGCTCCTTCCATAGAGTGGGAAAGGAGGCGCACAGACGTGTTTGATACTGATTTCAGAGTAGACATTTTCACAGAGAACAGACTTATCCTCCTACGACAAAGACTCTGGGGGCGACTAAGCTAACTTTGTGACTAGGTCTTGCTGCATTTGTATAACGTGTGCCAAATAGTTCAGCGCTCGGATGGAAGACGTCGCTGAAGAATATACTCGCTTCCCAAATCGATCCACCGGCCTGGACTCCTTGTCCAGAGGGTGGACTGAGGAACTTTCCTGAGCCAGTTCCCTCTTGGTGGCTGCTGCAACCACCATAGCATCCACGGGGGATCCCTTAAACCAGGCCTGTCTGTCCGAGGGTGGAGATAGGATCTTGTCTGGGCATTTAGGAATCGGCTCTATGGTGTCAGGCTCCTTCCATGCGCACGTGGTGATAAGATCCACCATGGGATCCGCCGGCGGGGACAGCCAGGATGTAGATGCATCGCAGCATCTACAGATGCAGGGCAGCGCAGTGGTGCAGTGGTTAACGCTGTCACCTCACAGCAAGAGGTTCTCCGGTTTGATTCTCAGCTGGGGTGCCTTCTGTGTGGAGTTTGCATGTTCTCCCTGTGTTCGCGTGGGTTTCCTCCCACATTCTAAAAACATGCTTCTGGAGCATTTCTCCCCGGGCCTCCGCTGAAAACAGGATCTGTGGAACCTAGTCGGACTTTTCCGGTCAACAAATGTAAAATAAATAAATAAATAAATAAAAAATAAGATGGGCCCGTGCCAAAAGCCTCCAGGAACACTGATTCATCCATAGAAAGTTTTGGGGCTGACCAACCTCCCCTCTGGCAGAGGATCTCCATGATGTCTCCAAAGGAGACATCCTCGGGAGGTGACCTGGGGGAACCTTCTCCATCTAAATCAGTGTCTTCTGTCAAGGACTCAGGGGAGTCCAGGTGCTTCCTTTTACACGTGTGCTTACGAGGACCCTCTTCGGTGGGACTCTCTGAAGAGGGCTCGTGAGCCGCAGGGGGGGCGGGGGTTCCTCCAGGGGAACCGCCTGGGGTTCCTCTAGCACGGGCTGTCCCTGAGACAAGCTGAAGGAAGTTGTTACAGAATCTGAGGGAGTCTGGGCAAAATCCAAGGAAACAGGCTGGGGTCTCGATCCTTGGGAGAGAACCCTCTCCACCACGCCGAACGCCGATAGAAAGTGCACCTCCTTAGTACCCAGCAGAAGGAAGCTCTCCCCAGGTCCGCCGTGACGATTGCCGGAGCTCCGAAGGAATGGCTCAGATCCGAAAAAGTCGGAGCCGAAGACACCTCCATCCCCTCGGGTCCGACTCCCCGTCCTCGGCCCCAAGAGCTGTTTAGATCCGAACTGGTCAGATCCAAGGGACTCAAGGTAATCGCCGGAGTTGAGGCTGGAGGAACCATCGGCGCCGAATCCCCAGCTCTGAAGTTCCTTGGATTCATAAACCCCAAAACCGCAGGCCGGATCAGGGAAGGAGAAATTGGATGAAAGAAGGGCATGGAGGTTCCCTCCTCCACAGGGAGAGAGGCCTGGCAAGACTCCCATCTGGATTTGGGTCCAAATAAATCTCATCATCCTGTCCATATCCATTTCAGAGAGACTCTGAACCGAGCGCAAGGAAGCGACCGACTCGGATCTGGTTGGTCGCTGAGAAGATCTGGATGATGGCCTCGGCTCCGTTGACTCAGGGGAGAATCTGGGGGAGTGGAGCCGAGGAGAGACACGTCTTGATACCTTGGAAGGCGGACTAGCAAAGGACTCCCAATCTGGAGACCATTTACGGGACCTATCCCCTTTCTTTTTTCTGTCTCTCCTGTATCTTTTTTCCTGTCTCTCCCTTTGGCATCCCCCTTCAGCAGGTCTAGCGGGAGGGTGAGTCCCAGCCTGAGGGGGGGGGGGGGTTGGGTGGGAGTTGCAGAAGCCGAGGCTGAAGAGTCCAGCGTGGAAGCAGGGAGCAGGCTTTTAGCCACCAGTTTGGCCTTCCTATCCTTCAGGGCCCTCAGATTAAATCCAGCACACATACTGCACTGGATGGATAAATGGGGGAACGCCCAGGCAAACAACACACAGTGTGACCATCCGCCGGTGAAAGCTTATGGCCACTCTCTGTGCATTTTTTGAACGTAGGTTTAGGCTAATCAGACATTCTACACACACACAGCCACACCTACCAAATCTCAACAAACTATGACCACGCACACCTATAGGGAAGGGAAGGGCCTACACTAACTACTTCACAAAACTAAAAACTTTTTTTTTTTTTTAACCGACGAACAAGCGTTTAGGGGGAGGAAAGGGAACTAACTGAGAAAACTCTCACTACACACAAAAATATACCAAAAGGCACAACAACCCTAAGGCTCAGAGCTACGGAGACCACGATGCTGATGCACAAAGTGGTAAATGAGATCTGAGGGAAGGCAGGAGATGGTGATGGGTTATGGGTATGCGGGAGGAGCTCGGAGCAGATGCTTGTAAAGTTGCCGGCTCGGATCCGATATGGATCCGAACACCCACAGGTTGCAGATAAAATGAAGTTAACTACTTCAGATCGAAAGGTAAACAGACAGTCTTGAACAACACATTTCTGTTATCATGACATAAGTCTTTAACCAATTTCCATTTGGGGGAAACAAATTTCTATGCCTGCTGTGTCAGACACAAATACTTTACATACTTGGAATATATATAACTTGAAGAAAGAGGTCAATATGAAATGTCCAAATTACTATGAGTAGTTTTCACAGATCAGACTGAGTTAACTTGTTTGCTGATATACCACATCAATGATGTGCTGTCTGCCAGTATGTGAGGAGACCCTGGCCTTAAAGTTGACTTAAATACTGCCAAGAACAAGAGGACAGCTAACATTTCTAAAATTGGTATGTTTCTTTTGTGACAGCATCTATAGCGCTTTAGCTTTAAGGTTCTTTAAGTGGGCCTCCATGCAAAGTGCAATGAATCTGCGGTCAGCTTCCATTCGGGATTGAAGAAAACATAATCCTTAGTTAACTTTGTTCTGTTGTGTCAGCAATGGAACTTCTTTATCAAGAAAAGACTTTGGAGTAGAATGTGTTCCATTGAGCATAAGTTCTGGCTACATAGGATTCAAGTAACAATGATCCTTTGTGTGCAGTCTTGCATTTGGATCGGGATTTGAAGAAATCTCACAGATTAGAGGAATGTCCCTTCTGTTAGCATTTTCTACAATGAAATGTGAAGAAAAGTCCATCATTAGTTGCATCCTCTCTGGCAGAAGTGCTGTTAAATAAACCTAACATTTGTATCCAGAATTGCTCCTAGAAATCTATTTGCATGGAAAAAGACTTAGATTTTCCTTGCTGAGAGGGAGAGATTTGTGTGTGTGTGTGTGTGTGTGTGTGTGTGTGTGTGTGTGTGTGTGAAGAATCTCCCAACATGCAACATGTCAATGTTCTGAAGAAAGATGGCCTCAATCTGACAGCTGTGTGCTCCCTGTAATACAATATGAACAAGTACTAAAGTTAAGCATTTGGTAAACACTAAGTGCAGAAGAGCAAAATAGCAAGGATGCGATAAGATATGAGAAACTGTCCATTAGTTTTATGCATGAGGATTGTGCACACAGATATCCTTTATATATATATATGAACACCAAGATGTCCTGCATCAGTGAAAGTAAAGTATGCAGCATGAACAACCTGAACTTCTTTGTTTTCATCATTAATGAAATATATAACAGGTCTCCAACTGTCCCCATTTTCTGACGCTACAAAGACTTCTGAGGAAAACTCTTCTCTGCCATATTAAAGGTACTGATTGCAGTGTCTGACGATCCAGTAGCTGTTTTAAGGTGAATGGGTCCTAGAAGTAAAACTAAATGAAATTCTGTAGTATAAACTAATACTTTGATTTGTTTCTCCATTATCCTAAGACGGGGGGGGGGGGGGGGGTGTCCATGGATAAATCTTCCTACTTGGTAATTGGGGAGGGAAGATGCTGAAACCAATGATGGGAAGGTCCATCAATGGTTGCTACCAAACGAACTTGCTGTGTAGATTTCTGTTGTTGCTGCAGCTGTAAACTGGCTTTCCACTTTTGCTGCTTTTTCATATATTAATCTGCACTACTCCAGCATCTGGTACAATTTTTATGATAATTTCTGGAAGTGTAGCACCCTGACCTTATGCTGCTGTCCTTCCCCAAACCTCCTGCTGAGGCAGTGAGACACTTACAGAGCAGGGCAAGTACAGCAGAAGTTGGGAAACAAGTTGTATTAACTGTAATTAGAAGAGAGTTACTCCTACTCAGTGTAAAAGACCTAATGCCCCTCAGTCACTTACTCCTGCAGTACTCCTAATTTAATCAAGATCAGCTTATATTTCAAATCTTCTTTTGAAATATTCCTGCTCTATAAACATGTAACAAATAGCTGCAGGAGAAACTACAGGAGATGGAGTTTAGACAACTATATTTATAAATTCTGAAAAGGTTTGTTTTGCTCAACAGTCCAGAGGACATCAAAGGCAGATGGAAAAAGTACCCCTCAGAAGCTGTACTGCCCCCATGCAGAGCCTACAATGTAGGAGGAAGAAAATACAGTTGTGTAAGTAAACTTAACATAACAGTAGATGTTTGAACAGATTATTGCTGCAGTAGCATAAAGCTGTATGGGGACATAGCCTGCAAAGGGATTGATGTCAGACCCATACACAAAATCTTTTGGGTTCATTCTTTGCTCACTATACATTTCAGGAGGCATGAGTGTGTGCCAATATAAACCAGCCACGAGTCCAAAAACTCAGTGCTTTCTTTCCACAAACAAAAGGAGACTCAAGCTTAGAAAAGCACACGTGCTAGGAGAAAAGAGGTAAAGCAGAAGGTAAACCCCCATGCTGGTCAAAAAGGTGAATCACCAAAGGGAGATAAATACACGTATCAGACAAAGAAAAACGGGGATGGAAGGTGTATTGCAGTACTGCAGCACTTAAATATCTCAACATCTACTGCTACAGTAATTTTATCTGCACAACTGCACTTTGTTCATAGATTCATACACTGGTACTAGGCCAATGACCCTGGGGAGGGGCCTAAGCCTAGCTAAGTTTTCCCTAAAGAATAATGATGCCCTGTATCCAAACAGGACGTTGAGGGCCAGGAATTTATAAGCTACCTCTGTCAATAAGGGACATGGGTGCCAAGCCCAGTGTAAATTCCCTATTCCCCATCCACTGGTCTATGCTGCGCTTAAATTGTTCATCATTTGATCACTGTGGCACTATCCTAAAGCTATACGGGATGGTTGCCAAAGCCTATATAGCAAGACAGAACTGTTGGCCACAGTCTAGGATCCCTTGAAGAACAGATCTAGGAAACTCTGATCTGGCCCTAGAAAATGAACCAATCTTGTACTGTTTTGTAAAACTTTATAGAGATGATCAGCTTAGCTCCCTCTAGAACAGATCTAGATTTCTCCTCTTTCCAAATTGGTCTACAAGTAGCCATTGCTCCAGAAAAATAAGCCATAGGGTTCTAAGAAAGGGACTGACCAAGGTGTAAGTAGCAAAAATGAATAGAGCTGGCCAACCAGTTGGAAATGTTCTACTTTAACACTGGCTTCCATTTTTTTCTTGCCATCAAAGGAAATTACAAACTGGTCAAAACTCTAAAGTCTTTTCTTCTGTTAAGTATCAGAGTGGTATGTGGACATCCACAGAATCCAGGATTCTTGCACTATCTTTTTTTCTCGAAAAAAATGAGAGACGAATGGATTGATTTAAAGCAAATTCTGAAAGTACTTTAAACATGAAGGAAGGATTGATTCCTAAAATGACCATGCTACTATAAAAATGATAAAGGGCTGAGTCACCATTTGTGCCTGCAACTCAGATGCTTGCCTACCTGAAGTCAAGAGCAATGAGCAGGACAGTTATTCACATTAGTAAACTCAAATCAGTCTAATGAGCTGGTTCGAAAGGTAGAAGACTAAGGTCTTCTAAAAGATAATTAAGATCTAGAGGAGAAGCCCCCTCTTTTCTTGGTGGCTGGATATGCTAAACCCCTTTTAAAAACTGTTTTACCTGGAATAAGGACAAAAGGGGTCACCCTAAAGGAGAACATGCAGAAATTGCAGACAAGTAAATTTTAATGGAATAATAGAAAAGGCCTGAGCTAAGTGATTCACACAGGTAATGTAAAATCACAGGGGCATCTACCTTGTAAAAGTCTTGGTTCTCCTTTTGGCACCAACTAGAGAATCTTTTCTATTTTGCTACACAAGATTTTCTAGTAGCCGGTTTTCTAGCCTTCTTTAACACCTGCTGCACATCCCCAGAAAAAAGAACAGGAAGAAATGCAAACCACCACCTTCCCATCCACAAGAATGAAAAGACATCTGTCCCAGGACTTCGTGCAAGGCATCCTGCAGCAGAATTTACATTATCTGTTTTCTAAAGGGGCAAAGAGATCCATCTCAGGAGTTCCCCCACAGGAGGATTATGTCCCAGAAGCCTCTGGAGAGTAACTTCCATTCTTGGGAGTCTGTAAAAAGTGTCTGCCACAAACGAACTTCCAAGATGGCTGCACACTGAGTAACAGCTCAACTCTAGCTCACCTAATGTGAACACAAACTTAGAAGAGAAAGCCAATGGACCTAGATTTCTGGTAAATTTCAGTAAATGGCTAGTAAGTGCACCGCCTGAATGCCAGAAAAAAAAAAATACAGAGGACTTGAAAGAAAATCTGCTACAAAAGGTGATGAAGAAAAGCTGACTTGGAAAAGTACTGCAGCTGTTCAGCAAAAGGCAGTGCAAGCTCCAGACGTGACTTACAGAAACCAGGGGGAAAGTATATGACAACTGCACACAGAATGATTAAAATAAACAAACACTGATGGAGTGTATTAATTCAAACAAAAAAAGGTTGGAAAAATTGGAAGAAGTTTTAAACTGATATTGAGATAAGGTAATGCAAAACTCAGGGGTTGAAATGATGAAAAGGTTAGCTGAATATGAGATGGCTCACGAAGAGCACATAGATAGGGAAAACCTGAGGTTTTCTGCTGTACCAGGGAAGCTGATCATGGAACAGACTGTATTATGAAACCACAAATAAGCAATTAGATTGGTATTCCACAAAAAGCCAAATAAAATAAACTCCACGTATGAAGAAGGCCAAACTGGATGAACTAGAGAACAGCTTTATTAAGCAAAAAAGTAACATAGTAAAATAAATCAAGCGCTTTCGCCAGGTAAATACCTGGCTTTCTCAAGATAAAACATATTCCACAAAAAGGAATTAACTGAAAGGGAACATTGTATGTGCACTCCAAATCTGCCTATGAGAAAGCAACCTAGACCTTTAATAGTAAAGATGTACTCTAACTGGCATAAGGAGTTGATTCTGACAAAACTGTAACAGGAGAACAAAGTACCAAAAGTGGGAGACAGCACAGTGTTTGTGGAGAATGACTACTCACTGTACACCAGGCAGAAGAGTAGTAAATTTATTCCATTATTCCATTATTATTATGGAGGGGGGATTAGAGCGAAGAAATTGCCGCATTTGGTGTTTGATGGAGACGCAAAAAGAACGCAGCAGGGTTGCCCCCATATTGCGAATATCTGCTTCGCTACTAGTGGATTGACAGACCACTCGTATGGGGTAAGAAGGGTGTGACTGAGTTTGTCCGCTAGGATGTTGGTCCATCCCGGAATGTGTGTTGCAATCAGAAAGCGGTTGGTGGAGATCACCCATTTCCACACTCTCATGGCTTCGCGGCATAGAGGGTAAGATCTGGTTCCCCCCTGTTTGTTGATATACCAGACAACTGACATGTTGTCCGACTGAATTGCAATCGTTCCTATGGGGAGGAGATCCTGAAGTGCTTGCAACGAGAACAGCACCGCTCTCATCTCCAGAACGTTGATATGCAGGGAGGTCTCTGTGTCGTTCCACGTGCCTTGGACTGTCCTGCCTGAATGATGCCCCCCCCAACCCGAGGCGGGAGACGTCCGTGGTCACCGTGGCGAGAGGGGGAGAGGTGCAGAAGGGACGGCCCGTATGGAGGTCCGAGGCTTGGAGCCACCATAATACAGCCTTCCTGCAAGCCTTGCTGATAGCAATGGGGTGGTGAAGAGGAAGGGATAGAAAAGACCATTGCACTAGAAGTGTCCACTGCAGTACCCACATGTTCAGACGGGCGCATGGAAGGAGCGTAATCGCTGCCGCCATGGAGCCTAGTGCCCTCAGGACCAATTCCGCTGGTGCAGTCTCTGATTGGAAGATAGCCCGCACATGGAGTTGCAAATTCCGGATTCTCACGGAAGTTAGAAAGGCTCGCAGCTCTCTGGTGTCTATTCTGGCTCCTATGAATTCTATGACTTGTGTTGGGGCCAGAAGGGATTTGTCGGCATTGATAGTGATGCCTAACTGTGGGGCTAGGCGGAGAAAGAAGTCTCTGGCTGAGCAAAGTAGATGCCTTGTTGGGACGGTCAGGAGCCAGTCGTCCAGGTACGGAAAGACCTGTATTCCCTGGAGTCTCAGGTGGGCCGCAATCACTGCTAATACCTTGGTGAACACCCTGGGGGCTGTGGTGAGGCCAAAGGGAAGGACCCTGAATTGGTAGTGACTGGCTCCCAGCCGGAAGCGGAGGAACCTCCTGGATCGTCTGTCCATTAGAATGTGGTAGTACGCATCCTTGAGGTCTATAGATCACATTCAATTGTTCTCCCTTAGAAGGGGGAGAATAGATTGAAGAGTGACCATTCGGAATTTTTCCTTGGTTACTGACAGGTTCAAGCGGGAAAGGTCTAGGATCGGTCTCAAGTACCCCGTCTTTTTTGGCACCAAAAAGAACCTGGAGTAGAACCCTAATCCGAGCTGGTCTTGGGGGACAGGTTGGATGGCTCTTTCTTAACAGCTGCTGAATTTCTGCGGCTGCGACCTCCCTCTGATCGGGTGGTACATCGGGGAGGTTTTTGAATTTGGGGACATGGAGTAATGGTATTTTGTACCCTCTGGATATAATGCGAAGCACCCAGCAGTCTGTCGTGATGGACTCCCATGCCGCTAGGTGTTTCGAGAAGCGCCCCCCGACTGCCGCAAGAGTGGAGCAGCCGGGCAACCCTTCAGGGCTGCTGCGCGGGCCATTCAGAGAAAGGTTCTCTGGACCCAAAGTTTCTCGGAGCCCCTCTGCCCCTGGGGCGGCGTCCTCTCTGTCCTCCTCTGCCACGGAAGGACTGGTTGTCCGGAGCGGGTTGGGAATGTTGCGATTTCCGGAACCACATCTTCTTCTGACCCTTTTGGTTCTTCGAAAAGGACCGCTGGGGAGCAGAGAAGCAGACTCCGACGGCAGACAACATCTTCCCGTCTTTCTTGCTCTGGACAAGTGTCTCGCGAACCGTTTTGCCAAAAAGGGCAGAACCATCGAAAGGGGCATTCGCAAAAGATGCTTTAAAAGGCTCCGCAAAGTCACAATGACGGAGCCAGGCCTGACGTCTCATGACTAGGCCTGCTCCGTTAGCCCTAGCGGCTCCCTCTGTGGCGTGGGACAATAGCCACATAGAGGTATTTGAAATTGATCTCAGAGTGGCCATTCGGGTCGAGTACAATTGTTTGTCATCCGCCGACATGGACTCGGGAGGGGAGGCAGCGTATTCTTTGATAAGATCCCGCTGCATCCTGATGACATGTGCCATATAGTTCAGAGACCTTACCGAGAAGGTCGCTGAACTAAAAACTCGCTTCCCTAAGCGGTCCATCGAGCGGGACTCCTTGCTCGGTGGATGGACTGAGGGGCTCTCCTGAGCCAATTCCCTCTTCGTGGCTGCCGCCGTCAACATGGCATCTACGGGGGGGGGGGCCCTTACTCCAGTGTGATCAGTCTGAGGGGGGGGGGGGCTAAGTATTCTATCCGGGCGTTTTGGTACTGGCTCCACGGTGTCAGGATCCTTCCATGGCCTGGTGGTAATGAGGTCCAACAAGGGGTCTGCCGGAGGGGACACCCAAGAAGTAGACGGGCCTGCTTCGAATGCCTCCAGAAACACGGACTCGTCGGAGGAAGACTTGGGGGCAGACTACCCACCTCTGATCCTCAGCATCTCCATGATGTCTCCAAAGGAGACATCCTCAAGGGGTGATCTTGGGGAGCCTTCCCCTTCCTCCAAGTCAGTGTCCTCAGTTAAGGACTCAGGGGAGTCCACGTGCCTCCTCTTGCACTTATGCTTGCGGGACACTTCCTCGGGGGGGCTGTCCGAGGAGGCCTCGCCAGCTACATCTGGGACATTGAAGCAGGTTGTCCCTTTGGCCGGGTGATGGAAGCCTGGCCCAGCAGAGAGGGAGTGCAGGGAGGAGCCGAGACAAGGACCGGGAGTCCGGATGCTCGCAACAGAGCCCTCTCCACAACATCAAAAGCCGAGGGGGAACCACTCTCTCTTGGATCCGAAAGTAGGTTCCCACTCGGATCCGATGAAGGGATCGGAACCGGCACAGAGACCATCGGATCCGAAGGACCAGTGCGCTCCGACCTGGATGGAGCCGAAGGCACACTGAATCCCTCGGATTCAAAGCTCGGGCCACAGCTCCGAGAGGTCGGATTCGACAGGCTCGAGGGCAGGGTCGGATCCGAAGTACCAAGTACTGTTGGCGCCGACCCACCCCCGGCTCCAATGCTGCTCGGCTCCGAACGCTCCGAACCCGGGTAGCAGGTCGGAGAAGTAGCAATAGGATGGAAAAAAGGTGTTGAGCTCCCCCTCAAAAGGAGGGGAGGCAAGAGCACTCCCATCTGCAGCTGGGCCTGGATGAACCTTCGCATCATCCAGTCCAAGTCTGCATCGGACATACTAAAGGTCGATCTCAAGGAGGTCACAGAGGCAGGCCTGGAATGCTGCCTCGATGACCTCGATGGAGATCGGGCCTCCTCCTCCTCGGGCCCTGGGGAGAAACAAGGGGATCGGAGCCGAGGAGGAGGAGGAGACCTAGAAGCAGTAGAGGGAGAAGCCCGCTTAGCTGGCGGGGCCGAAACGGAGGTCTCGGCCCGCCGCTTGTGGTGCTTCTCCCTCCGTTTCTCCCTCCTGGCCTCCGACACTTTAGCGGGAGTTTGAGTCCTGGACGGAGGAAGGGGGGCAGGAATGGCAGCAACCACAGCCTGTGGTGGAGCCACGGGAGCAGCGGAGGCCGGAGCCGAGTCCGGGGGTAAATGTCCAGCCAGGACCAGCTTCGACCTCCGCTCTTTCAGTGCCCTGGGGTTGAACGCTGCACAAATGGTACAGCCTGAGGTGAGGTGTTCAACCCCAAGGCACGAGACAGAGTGTGGCCATCAGCCGGGGAGAGCTTATGGCCACACTCGGTACATTTAGAAAAAATGGCTTTTGGGGCCTCAGCCATACTTAAAGAAAAGTAATGTAACACACACACAGGCCCCAAAACACAACACACAACACACACACTCTAACGACCAGCGAAGGGAGGGAAAACTACTTAAAAGAAAATATATTACTCTAAAGGGTACCTAACACTTACACACAGAAAATGTCTGAGAAAAAATTTAGAAAGTTGACAGAAAAATAACAACTTAACTGCCAAGACTAGATGAGCTCGCAAGAATCCAGCTATCCACAAGCGCGGCAAACTAGATCTGAGGTCATGGAGGATTAGCAGGGGATTATGGGTGAGGGGAGGAGCTAGGAGTTCGGATCCATTAGCTTGAAACAAGTTGCCGGCTCGGATCCGATATCGGATCCAAGACCCACAGGTTGCTGACAAATGAACTCCCTACTTCAGATCTACCATTGTGCAGAAAGGAGCCACTGAAGGATTCTCATGTGCAGCCTCGCCAGTGGTACTAACGTAATGGCAGCCCCCATGGAACCTAAGTGTTGCAGTACAAGGAGTGCAGGTACACGGATCTGAGAAAGAAGGTCTTGGATTTGGTGTTTTATTTTCAAAAGCCTGTGAGGAGGAAGAGAAGCATGACAGGATGTTGTGTCGAAGACTGGTCCAATAAATTCCGGTGTCTTTGTTGGGGGCATTTGAGATTTGTCCTTGTTGATTGTAATCCCCAAGCAGAGAGCGAGACCTTGAGTGTAAGAGAGGCTGTGGACAAGGAGATTCCTGGTCGGAGCAGTAAGGAGCCAATTGTCTAGATACAGAAACACATGGAATCCTTGTAGTCGAAGATGAGCTACCACAAATGCCATGCATTTGGTGAACACTCGGGGGGGGGGGGGTGTCGAGAGACTGAATGGCAGTGCCCTGAACTGGTAGTGACTGGCTCCCAGCCAAAAGTGGAGAAACCTCCGGGAGCAGTGATCCATCTTTATGTGGTAGTACCTGTCCTGGAGGTCTATAGAGCACATCCAGTTGTCCCTTCCTAGGAAGGGGAGAATGGACTGTAGCAGGACCATCCGGAATTTTTGGGGTTTGATAAATTTGTTCAATAGGCTGAGATCCAGGACTGGTCTCCAGTCCTCTGTCTTTTTTGGCACTAAAAAAAAACCTTGAGTAAAACCCAGATCCTGTCTGGTCTGGTGGGACTGGTTAGAGGACTCTCTTTCTTAGCAGCTTTTCTATTTCTAAGGCTGCTAATTCCCTCTGATTGGGTGGCACATCGTGGATTCATTTGACGGATCTGGGTGTTAAATCAAATGGTATTTGGTAGCCTCTGGATATTATTCTCTGCACCCAAACATCGGTAGTAATAAGTTGCCAGGCTGGTAGGTACAGAGAAAAATGACCCCCGACTGCTTCCAGAGGAAAGCAATCGGGCTGCTGCTCAGGAGCGCTGGTAGGGTCTGTCGGAGAACGAATCTCTAGCACCCTGGTTACGCAGACCCCCTCAACCCCGAAAATAGTGTCTTCCAGATGAGTTGCCCCTCTGCCCCGGGTGGATTGCTCACCACGAGTGTCACGAAAAGATCCTTGGGATTTCTTGAACCACATTTTTTCTTCCTTCTGATTCCTGGAGTAGGACCTCTGGGGGGGGGGGGGTGGTGGTGGTGGTGGTGGAAAAGCATATGTCCACAGCAGACAAGGTCTTTCCATCTTTCTCACTTCGTGCAAGTGTGTCTCACACTATGGGTCCAAAAAGTGCAGATTCGTCGACAGGTGCACTGACAAAGGAAGATTTAAAGGGGCCTGCGAAGTCACACAACCGCATCCAGGCATTACGTCTCACGAGAATGCCTGATGTGGTAGCTCGAGCTGCCCCTTCGGTGGTGTAAGATATCAAACGCATCGAGGTTTTTGAGATGGATTCAAGGGTAGCGAGCTGCGAGGCAACAGTGTCATGCACCTCATCAGGCAGTACCCCGCCAAAGAGGAAGACATTTCAGAAATTAGGTCTCTTTGGAGGCGAGTGAAGTGTGCCAGATAGTTCAGCGACAGAATGGCGAAGGTCGCTGAAGCATAGGTCCGCTTCCCTAGTCTGTCCATGGTCCAAGACTCCCTGTTCGGAGGATAAACAGTGGAACTACCTTCTGCCAGTTCCCTCTTTGTGGCCGCCGCCACAACCATAAAATCAACTGTCAACTGCTGGGACCAGTGGGGCTGGTCTTCAGGTGTAGATAAAATTTGGTCTGGCCTCCAAGGGACAGGTTCTACGTTGTCCGGGGCCTTCCAGGCATGCTGCACAATGAGCTTAACAAGGTCATCTGCCAGTGGGATTACCCAGGAAGTAGACGGTCAGGTACGGAAGGCCTGCAAGAACACAGATCCCTCAGAAGAAGGGTTAGAGGACTTCCAGTCTCCCCGCTGCTTGAGGATTTTGAGAATGTCGCCAAAAGAGACGTCGTCTGGTGGGGAACCCTCCCCCTCATCACAACTGGTGTCTTCAGTGATAGATTCCTCCGGAGAATCAAGGTGCTTCCTCTTGCACCATTTCTTCCAGGCTGGCTCCCCAGTGGGATCTTCTGAGGATGACTCCGGAGAAGGGGTTCCCTTCAAAGGCTAAACTGACAAAAAAACAAGAAATTTTGAGGAGAAACTATATTAAAAATCACAATTTTCTACTTAGCTTTGAGAGAAATTGCTAGCAAGTCTAACAAGAAATGCGGCAAACGAGATCTGGAGTAACTCGGAGAGGGGCATTATGGGTAGGTCTTAGCTGAGAGTTTTTGGTTGGCGCAAGCTTGGAAATAGCTGTATCGGTTCCAAGGATGGAACCAAAGTCCTAATAGTAATAGTAAGGAATGAACAAAGATTTACAACATCAGATTATATGTTAGAAAAAGCAACAGTCATGCACATTACAAAATGAAAGAAACCACAGGCTTTTCAATAAGCCTAAACTGCATATAACCTACTAATGACAAACATTACAAAGCAGCTTAACATAACAGAATAAGAACATTTGGAAATACCGGACTTTTTGTAGGGGACCCTAAAGTATATGGCATACTTCATGTCATTAATGTAAAAAAAATACTCAGTAGAGGGGAATAGAAGGCAGAAAGTTAACAGTAAGTAAGTGATGTATTTAGAGATGTATAAAGCACATGCTGTTTGGTGTGTTAAAGATTCTTTGAAAGACATAAGCCATGGTACCGGATGCACCAGTAAAGTATTTGGTTCTAACTGTTGTGCAGCTTTTTTTGCATTTAGTAGTTGCAGTTGCTCCTCCTCTTCTTCTGTGAGATTCCCCCTGTTTTGCAATACTTTATCATTTGTCAGTCCCTGTAAATAATTCTTGTTACTTCTTTACCATACCCACTTTTCTAGAACATTGATATCCACTTTAATTTATCTCACTCCCTAGCTATATTTTCAGAAGAAATTTCTATTCTCTCTAATACGTCCTGAATAATTTTCACTACCAATTCCTTAAATTCCTCTCTTTTCAACAGATAGCTGGGAAAGCGCCAATGTCTCATTTTTATTTCATTACACTGTGTTTTTATTTTAGTTATTATTGGGACATGATCTGAAATAGTCATTGGTTGCATATCAAGACATTCAATTACATGCACATGTTCTTGTGAAATGTAAAATCTGTTTAGCCTCACTCAGTTTATGTATCTTTGGGAATAATGTGTAAATTTACTCTGAACTGCTAGTGCTGAATTCACATCTTCCATGCAAGATATTTTCATACATTTCTTCAGCCTGCCCTCCTTTGTTATATTTTCCCTCCTGGGTACCCCAGCCACATGTTCACTGTTTCTTAATGGTCTTATTTTAATAGTGCATGATTTTCTTTGCATGCTATAAAGTACAAATTTCTCAGTTATTTCTAAGTGTAATGGGGATAGAGTGCTCCTTTTTTTCTCCTTGTTGTTTCAAGAAATGTAGGCACTGCAATGTAAAGAAAAGAAAAATATATATGGTTAAAAGAGCATGACAAAAGAAAAATTAATGTGCTTTTTTCAAATTCTTGCATAGAGGAATGGCTGGGTTAAGGCCCTTAGCTTTATCCAGTAACAAATTTTATGAGAAAGCAAGTAAATGAAAAAGAATATTGGTTATAAGGCTTTTTTTCTAGTAAATAATGTATGCTTGGTAGTTTTGTGTCCGGTTCTCATAGCTCTAGAGACAATCAGATAAAGAGGAATGGCTTGGAGAAAATCTATCCAGAAAGCATTCAAGTGTTTTCCCAGCTGACAGAGCTATAAAGATAAGAAAGCCAGACAGCACTTAGCAGAAGGCACCTGAGTTTTGTGCGTTATTAAGTCAATATGTTTTTGGGGGTAATGGAGTCATGTTTGACTTCTTGTTTTAGGGCTTTCAATAAAACAAAAAGTTTTTGTAAGATATGAAATAGGCTCAAAATGAGATGACAAGAAACAACTGTACAAAATATTAACTTGCCAAAGAGTATATGCTTGTAGCACAAAAGATGGAATCAGGCATTTAAAAAAAAAGTTGTTGCACATAAAAGTGGGGAAATGAACTTCCTGTAATATTTTTAAATGTGAATGGCTTCACAAATAAATATAAAAAAGAAAGAGTACTGAACTACATTAAAAAATGTAGAGTGCAAATAGCTATGCCAGAGAAACACACTTGGAAAGAACTGAACATGTGAGTTTGAGAAAGAAAGATTTTCAGGATGGTTATTCAGAGGAATACCTGGGACAAAGGAAAAGGGGAGTACTTTAATTGCAAGAGGACCTCCAATAGTGATAGAAGAGAATAAAAAGATAATAATGGTAGATTTGTAGTACTAAGTGGCGACTGGCAAGGGAGGAGGATTACACTGTCATATATTTATATTCTACTGAAAAGTGCTAGAATGGAGCTTAAGAAATTTCTGGGAGAAATAATTAGCTTTCAGCAAGGAATATTACTTGTAGGTGGGGACTAGAATTTGATCTACAACAGTGAACATGTGGCTGGGGTACCCAGGAGGGAAAATATAACAAAGGAGGGCAGGCTGAAGAAATGTATGAAAATATCTTGCATGGAAGATGTAAATTCAGCACTAGCAGTTCAGAGTAAATTTACACATTATTCCCAAAGATACATAAACTGAGTGAGGCTAAACAGATTTTACATTTCACAAGAACATGTGCATGTAATTGAATGTCTTGATATGCAACCAATGACTATTTCAGATCATGTCCCAATAATAACTAAAATAAAAACACAGTGTAATGAAATAAAAATGAGACATTGGCGCTTTCCCAGCTATCTGTTGAAAAGAGAGGAATTTAAGGAATTGGTAGTGAAAATTATTCAGGACGTATTAGAGAGAATAGAAATTTCTTCTGAAAATATAGCTAGGGAGTGAGATAAATTAAAGTGGATATCAATGTTCTAGAAAAGTGGGTATGGTAAAGAAGTAACAAGAATTATTTACAGGGACTGACAAATGATAAAGTATTGCAAAACAGGGGGAATCTCACAGAAGAAGAGGAGAAGCAACTGCAACTACTAAATGCAAAAAAAGCTGCACAACAGTTAGAACCAAATACTTTACTGGTGCATCCGGTACCATGGCTTATGTCTTTCAAAGAATCTTTAACACACCAAACAGCATGTGCTTTATACATCTCTAAATACATCATACTCTAAATACAAAGACAAACATTTAAAACCACATTACACACATTTTGTGAAATACTCCTACTCACATTGAATGCAATTCATCTGTTTTAAATAACAATAAGCTACTTATTTAAACAAAATTCACTTGCGGTAAATGTAAAGTGTGTAATAAGATTAGAAACATAGATGGGGTCAACATTAATGGTAGGATTTACAAGGCCAGGGATGAGTACAATTGTGAGTCCTAGGGGGTGATTTACATTATAGGTTATGGATGTCTTCCAGTTCAATGGTATATAGGGCAAACTAAAAGGGCAGTGAAAAAATGAATTATGGAGCATTTAGGAGACATCAGGAGGGGTAGTCTGGAAAGCCCAATAGCAGAGCATTTCATCAAACATCATGGTGGCTCAGATTCCACTTTTTCTTATAGTGTTAGCCAAGCCCATAACTTGTCAGGGAGAGGAATTCTTGAACAGGTTAACGTTATTAGAAACAAAATTTATCATCAGTTTTGGCACCTTACATCCAAGGGGTTTAAATCTGGACGTTAATTTAAATATGGGATAAGAAATATATTATGTCCTTTCATGTCCTGTAATTAGAATAGTTTCATAAAAAAGTTAGTAAATCTTTATGTTAGGGAACATTATGGAATTTTATTTAAATAAGTAGCTTACTGTTATTTAAAAAAAGATGAATTGCATTCAATGTGAGTAGGGGTATTTCACAAAATATGTGTAATGTGGTTTTAAATGTTTATATCTTTGTATTTAAAGAGTATGGGAATTGTTTTGTGTTTTTTTTTTTGGAGAAGAGTTTGAGTTGTGTGTTTTATGCAACTACTAAATGCTCAACAGAAAATAAGGGATTACTAGGATAATATGCATGAGTTTAGAAAGACTGCTGTTAAGCAAATGTTTTCTGATAACAATAGAGCACAAAAACTTTCAGCACAATGACTCAGGCAACAGAAAGTAGAAAGGGCTGTCAATAAGTTTAGGGAGCCTAAAACAAAGAAGACTGCAAGAGATTCTGTAGAAATATTAGAAACATTTCGGAAATTCTATGAAAGTCTGTATAAAGCAGAGAAATATGGAAATCAACAATAGGTACAAATGGAAATGTTTATGGAATAATTAAATATGCCAGGGTTAAAGGCAGATGAGGCTCAATTACTATTGGTTAGGACAGGAGGAGAGGAGATAAAAATTGTGATGTATAACCAATCTACGGGAAAGTCCGCAGAAATAAATGGAATTTCTGTGGAAGTTTGGAAGCTACGAGGGAAAAACTGATAAAGATCTGGGAGGTTTTAACAGTGCTTTAAGAGAAGTACCGACATCCTAGAAGAAAGTGGTGGTAGCTGCAATACCTAAAGAGGGTAAAGATTCATCAGACCCGGCTTCATACAGGCCGATTTCAATACTAAACCATGACTATAAAGTGTTTATGTCTATGATGATTTAAAGAATAGAAACAGTGATGCCAAAAATGATGGCCATGGATCAATGTGATTTTGTGGAGGGGAGGCAAACATTTGACAACATTAACAGAACATTGATAATCCAGAGGGAAGCAGAATGTAAGAAAATACCACTGTTGTTGGTGGATCTTGATGCAGAGAAAGCATTTAACAGAGTAAGCTGGGATTATATGAGCATTTGCATTCTCTGAGAAAATCATAAGGCCGATTAGGAAGATACATGAGGGTGCAGAGGCAAAAATTCAAGTGGGTGGAGTCCTCTCTGATAATTTCCACTTGAGCAGAGGAACCAGGCAGAGGTGTCCTCTTTCCCTTTTGTGATTTGGATTACATTTAGAACCACTGGCAAGGAAAATAAGGGACTCAAAATTCAAGGATATAATTGGTATGGCAGTCAAGAAAAGCTGGGTCTGTTTGCAGATGATGTTATTTTATACCTGACAAAACCAAAGAAAGACATTACAGTATTGTGGAACATTTTGAGATGGTTTCAAATCTTTTCAGTATACAAAATGAATGAAGCTAAAACAAAGGCAATAGCGGGAAATTATGTACTCACACAAAAATTGGTTCAGCAATATCCAAATTTATGGGGACATGATAAATGTATTTAGGAGTATGGAATAAAAATGAGTCCGGTGTGTTAAGGATATGTGGGAAGAGACTAAAAAGAAAATACAAAAACTGAGAAAATGGAAGCTCTGTTATATGGATATCGATAGTAAGATGCAAGCAGTTAAAATGTTTTTAGTTCCTTTAGTCTTATACACAGCTCAGGCATATTTTTATCAAACAGAGAAAAAGTTGTGGACAGCAATTAATAAAGAGCTGAAGGATTTTATCTGGGAAAGGAAGATGGCAAGAGTCAAGTGGGATAAGCTGATTCTTCCAAAAGAAGAAGGCGGATTGGGATTAACCGATCTGAAGGGGTATTTCAGAGCAACACAGTTAAGGCTGCTATACACAGTGCAAGCAGAAAAAAAGAAGTTATGTACTTAAAACATTCCATCTGGGTTGTCAATTTTCATTATTACTCAACGTGGGTTCGAGTCTGAACCTTGGATTATACTCGGCCGCTTTTTTATTTATAGATTAGGATCTGACTCTCAAGCTCCTCCATTACCAATAATGCCCATATCCTCAGAGTTACCTCAGACAGAGTTTGCTGCAGCTATATAAGTCATACATAAACGATGGACAGAGAATTATCAGCAGATAGAATCAAAAGCTCAAAAGAAACAGCAGTTCATAGAACACCTCCGCAAATCTTCCCAGAATGGACAGGGGGGATGGAAGGAGGGAAGGTTGAGGAAGAATGAAAATGAAGACAGTTGGAAACATTATGTTAAGTACATGACTTCTTTATCTGATGATGTCATCTTCATTCATTCCTCAACCTGTGGGACAGAGTCCCCAGCTACAGTAACCCTGAGTGGACCTCATGGAAGGATATTCTGAAGCACTGCGGAGCCAAAAGCAGCCTTACTTCTGGAAAACAATATCTAACTTGTAATGTGTGACAAAGGTATGTGAGTTTGATCAAGTAGCAGCTGCAGAAATGTCCTCTGTCACAATTCTATAACAATAGGCTTAATATGTAGACATGGATCTAGTAGAATGAGCTTTAAACATTACCAGGTAAAGGTATTCCTTTGGCAGAATACACATGAGAAATGCAGTCAACGATCCATTTAGACAAAGTGAGTTTGGACACTGGCCTTCCCTTTCTAACACTGGAAAAGGAAACAAAAGGCTGATCAGTTTTTTGGAAAGATTTTGCCCTGTCCAAATAGAAATGCAGCTGTCTATGGACGTCTAACAAGTGGAAAGTGTACTCGCCCCAGTTCTGAAAATTGGGAAAGAAGACTGACAGGTTACCTGGCTGATATTGTTTTCGGAGGCATCTAGAGGTAAAATGTAAGGATTAGTACACAAGGTCACTCTGTCCCTATAAAAAAAAAAAATCAAAGAGGGGGTTTGACTGATAAAAATAAGAATTAAATGAACCATCTTGGCCGATGTGATAGCCACTAAAAAGGCAGTTTTACAGAACAGGAGCTTCAAGTCTTTCTTGGTTGAATATTCAAAAGGAGGTAAGACAAGAGCTTGTAATATCATGGGCAAGTCTCAAGGAGGAGTGGGATCCTTTATAGGCGGTCTAACTAAAAACGTACCACGAGAAAGGCCTTACATAATTTAGATGAAGTCAAAGAAGATGAATTGTCCCCAGTGTAATAATTTGAGACGGCTGCCAGTTGCACTTTAATAGTAGAAAAACTTGCCCCGTTTTGGAAGACTGAAGCAAGAAAATCCAAAACTGCAGGAACAGGGGCTGTAAACGGATCCAAATGTTTTTAATGAGCCCATATTGAAAATCCCTTCCATTTACTTTTATAAAATTTTCTAGTAGCGACTTTGTGAAAAGATATTAAAATCCTTTGAACTGGTGAAGAAAGCCTGGTATTTCTAGTCATCATCGGAACTGGAGAAACCATGCGGTCAATTTCAGTCTTGGAAGATCCAGGTGAATCTGCCCTGGTGGGTGGGACAGAAAATCTGGATGTGGCTCCAGCATCCATGGAGGGCATACAATGCAAGACCTAAGAAAGGGGAGCCAAATATGTCGAGGCCAAAAGGGAGCAATGACGACCACACTGCTTTTCAACCTCTGAGTTTTCTACAGAAATTTGGGTATGAGGGGTAGGGGAGGCTAGGCATGAAGACCGGAGGGCCAAACATGGACTACAGCATCTCTCTCTCTGACTGTCCCTGGGGAGAGATCAGAAAAAAGAACCCGCTGCATTTCTTGTTGAGGGGTGAAGCAAAGAGATTGCCGCAAGGTTGACCCCACTTGTGGAAGATCATGTTTGCCACTGACTGATTTAGGGACTACTCGTGAGGCATCAGAATAACTCTGCTGAGCTATCCGCCAGAATGTTGGATTTCCCCAGAATGTGTGTTACAGTCAGGAAGCAGATGGAAGACATCGCCCATCGCCAAACTCTCACCGCTTCTCGACATAGGGGGTAAGATCTGGTTTCTCGCTGTTTGCTGATATACCAGACAACAGACATATTGCCAGTTTGTATTGCAACTGTTCCTACAGGTAGAAGGCTCTGAAATCCTTGCAACGCTAGAAGCACTGCTCTTATCTCTAGAACACTGATATGCAACTTGGTCTCTTGAAATGACCATGTGCCTTGGACCAGCCGACCCCCTCTTCACCCCAGCTGGGAAGCATCCATGGCAATTGTGGCGCTGGGGGAAGGAAGAACAAACGGTCATTCCTGCAAGACTTCTGAGTACAGCCGCCACAGAAGAGTCTTTGCACACTCGGGACAACTTGATCGGGTAAGGGCAGGAGTGTAAGGACCATTGGACTGCCAGAGTCCAATGAAATACTCATGTGTACATGTGAAGTTGGAATCAAGGTAACTGTGGCAGCCATCAAACCTAATGCTTTAAGGACTAGACTTGCTGGAGGTATTGGAATGGCTAAAATTTGTCTGATATGTGATCTTAAAGTGGAAATCCTTTCTAAGGGCAAAAAGGCTATACAATTGGCTGTGTCTAGATGTGGTCCTATAAAGTCTATCAAGTGTACAGGTTGTAGCTGAGATTTCTGCAGGTAGAGGCTAGTCGAAGCAGATAGTCTCTGGCTTATAATAGTAGATGCCTGGTTGGTGCTGTCAGCAGCCATCCATATAAATAAGGAAATACATTGAATCCATGCAGTCTAAAGTGAGCTTCTACTACTGCCATGCATTTGGTAAAACCCAGGGGCTGTGGTGAGACCAAAGGGCAATACTCTGAACTGACGATGACTTGTTCCCAGCCGGAAGTGGAGAAACTCTCTGGAGCACCTGTTTATTTTGATGTGATAATACACGTCCTGAAGGTCGATGGAGCACATCCAGTTGTCCTTTCGTAACAAAGGTTGAATGGACAGAACTATTGACCACCCAGAAGTTCACATCGTCTGCTGATTTCTTGAGTAAAGCTAGGTCCAAGATTGGCCTTAGGTCCCCTGTCTTATTTGGCACTAACAACAACCTTGATTAAATTTCAAATCTGACTTGGTCTGGTGAGACCTCCTGGATGAATTTTTCTAACAGCCTTGCGATTTGTGACACTACTTCCTCCATCTGATTGGGTGGAACATCAGGGGGATTTTTCTTTGATTTCGGTCTTTTGGAAAAATGGAATGGAATATTCTCTAAAGCACCCAACAATCATTTGTGATGGCTAACCAGGTATCTAGGTGCAAGGATAAGCACCCCCCTGACTGCCTCCAGAGACAGTCAGAAAACCTCTCAGGAGCACTGAAAGGACCTATCCGAGAAAGAGTCTTGTGATGCTTGATTCTGGGGACCCCCCCACCGAGGACGGCATCCACCATTCTAGTTATTTCCCCCTCTGCCTCTAGGGTAAATATCCCTGTGATTCCTGAAAAGGAACTTGAGGCATTTTGAGTCACAATTTTTTTTTGCCACCATGCTGGTTCCAGGAAAATGGTCTTTCTGGGGTAGAAAAACTGATTCAGATTGCAGACAAGGTTTTTCTGTCCTCCTCACTACAGGAGTGTGTCTCCAACAGTGAGGACAAGCGATGACGATCCATCAAAAAGGAGCACTGGTGAAGGACGTCTTGAAAGGTTCCGCAAGCTCACAGAGCTGTATCCAGGCATGGCTCCTTATACCAGTGCCTGAACCGGCTGAACTTGAGGTATCCTCTGCCGCATGTGAGATTAGCCTCATGGATGCATTACAGATAGACTGTAGGGTGGCCAATCTGGAGAAAAAAAGTGTTCTTCTCCTCTGCAGACATGGACCCTGGGGCAGAGCTAGAGAGTTCCTTAATTAAGCCCCTCTGCAGTCTGGTGAAATGTGCCAGGTAATTCAGCGATCACAATGTGAACGTTGCTGAAGTGTACACCCGCTTCCCAAATCTGTACAATGCACTAGCCCCTAGACTCCCTGTTAGGTGGATGGACAGAGGAGCTCTGTTCAGCCAGCTCCTTTTTAGTGGTTGCTGCAACAACCATGGCATCTACTAGGGAACCTTTAGTCCAGTGCTACCTATTGTACAGGGCAATAAGGATCTTGTCAGCTCTCTTTGGAATGGTTTCTA
Source organism: Protopterus annectens (assembly GCF_019279795.1). Classification (NCBI taxonomy): domain Eukaryota; kingdom Metazoa; phylum Chordata; order Ceratodontiformes; family Protopteridae; genus Protopterus; species Protopterus annectens. Next base: position 338,811,177 of record NC_056750.1, read on the forward strand.
CAGTGTCTGGCTCTTTCCATGCCCTACAGGAGACATGGTTGATAAGGTTATCTGCAGAGAGGGGAGACACCCAAGATGTAGACGGGTCAGACCTGAAGGCCTCCAAACACACTGACTCCTCTGAGGAAGGGCTTTGGGTAGACCAACCACCTCTTTGGCACAGGACTTCAAGGATGTCTCCAAAGCAGACATCATCTGGTGGAGATCTTAGGGACCTTTCCCCTTCATCAAAGTCAGTGTCTTCTGTCAGTGATTCCTGAGGGGAATCCAGGTGCCTCCTCTTCCTGTCTCTTCCGAGGAACCTCCTCAGTGGGATATTCCAGGGAGGTGTCAGAAGAAACGGGGTGCTCCGTAGGGGGAGCTGTTCACATGCTCTTAGGGTCTGGCATGTCCCTGAGGTGGAGGATGAGAGCAGGCTCAAGCGCAGAGGACCAAACTTGAGTAGGACTCGAAGGAGGTAGAGTCGAAGTAATTCTTGGCTGCAAGAATACCCTCTCCACCACTTTGAAAGCAGAAGGACCCAGAGAGGCCAAAAGCAATCACTCCTGAACCGAAGGTCTAGGAGCAGACAACTCCAAACTCTCACGGGTCCCTTGCCCCAAAGGGGGAGTGGGAGCAGAGCTGTCATGCACCAAAGCTCTGAAAACTTCAGAGTCGAGGACATTCCCTCGGATCAGACGCCAAAACCCTTTGGCTCCAAGATCCATAGTGCTCTATGAAGGTTGGAGCTGACTGGATCTGAGAATTCAGAGCCAAGGAAGAAGGGACCATTGGGTCTGACATGTTGACTCTGGATACCTCTGGATCCAAGGGCTCTGAAACTGGAAGTTGGATTGGAGAATGAGAAATCAAAGGCACAAAGGTAAGCTGCCTCATGGAACCGGTAAGAGACAGAACGGGCAAAACTCCCATCTGTATCTGTATCCTGAGGAATCTCCTATTCATCCTTTTCCACCTCCGCTTCAGAAAGGCTCTATGAAAACCTGACAGAGGGTGATGTGGAAGGGGGCCTCTAAGGCTTCTTTGGGGTTCCTTGAAGAAAAGAATTCAAAGTAGGAGATATAGCCTCTAGGGAGGGGCTAAGAGTACAGGACCGAGGAGGTGACAGCTTGTGTCGGACCCAAAGACCTCAGATCCGACAGTTTCAGAGTTTTAGCTGGAAGCTCAGAAGTAGCCCTCTTTGGAGGAGACCGGTCAGGGGAGTGATTTCTGTGCTTTGAGCTCCTTATGTTTTCTAGTAACGGGTTGAGCCACTGATTCAAAAGATGGACCAGCAACAGAAGCAGGCTGAGGAAGAAGACCCTTAAGTATCAATTTGTTTCGGCATTCCACAAGAGCATGAGCATTGAACCCTGAACAAATTTCACAAGATGCATCTAAATGACTGGGCCTTACACAGTAAACGCACTCCCTGTGGGCATCAGCTCGAGGTAATCTTGTGCCCAGAGTAAGTGAATTTTTTGAACCCAACAGGCTTGTCAGGGTTATCAGCCATCGTAAGCTTAAACCACCACTACACAACAGAGTTTTTTTTTTTTTTTTCAAAAAGGAAAACAGGAAAAGAGAAGAAACTGCCAATAATGGTAGGGATAGAAATACTCAAATGTACACAGGTATCTAAAAAATGTAAACGAAGAACCTGAAAATAATAACGTTCATAGAAAGGTAAAAAAGGTGACAGGCTACAAATAAAAAGCAGAATTTAACAATAAAGTTGAATTAAATCACTCAACCCACAAGGAGCTATGAGACACAGAAATCCCAGCTTGCTAGAAGTGCAGCAAATGAGATCTGAGGTATCTTGGAGGACAGGACCATTATGGGTGAGGGTGGAGCTCAAGAGTTGGATCTTAAGCTATAAAAAAAGTGGCAGCGGAGGATCTGAGGTTCGGATCTGAACCCACAAGTTGAGGAACAAATGAAAATGACATCAGATCTATAATTCAGAATGGAAAGGTATGATGATGAAACCGGCTCAAGAAACAAGGAGAGACTGGGACTTTGGATGCAGACCATTAAGAACAACAATCATACAGAATAATAAATTCACAAAGTAGCAGAAAGTATTCAAGGAACTAAGCCAAATCGGGAATGGAGAAACAAGATTCTGCACATAGGGATGTCTGCAATTAGGGATACAGAAAACAGGCAAAAAGGGTCTGGAATTTATTGGAGAAATCTGGCAAAGGAACCAAGGAATTGGGAGCAAATAACTAGAGAGGGAAAGATAATAGAATGGAAAGAGGCCAACAATTTATTTGGACTGCAGATTACAGATTTCCTTCCCTTATCAAGGATTAATACCAAAGTATAGGCAAAGAGAAATAAATAAAGAGGTCCTAAATGAAAGCCAAGCACTAGTAGAGTTTTTAGTAGAATCTAGAACATAAGCGGCCATTAAAAAAGGAATAATTAGTACAGCATATAAAATATTGTATAATAACTAACAATCAATCAGAGGAGGTCAGAAAGGATTGGGACGAGAGACTGGATAAGCAATTCATAAAGAAACAATGGAGGAATACATACATGTCTTCCAAATATGCAACAAAGTCTAGAAGACTTCTGATCTTTCCTCGGAAGTGTCTACATAGGTACTTTTATACCCCAAGTAGACCCCAAAGAATTTTTCCTTGGATAAACAGAAAATGGTGGCGGTGGAGTGATGGGGAAGAAAAGGTAACTGGGAACATATTTTCTGGGAGTGTAATGAGTTGGCAGACTTTAAAGATTCTCTGCAGACTGCTCTGCTACAGATACTCAGTAAGCAAATTGTTGTAACTAAGGAAAAAAGAAGCTATGTCTTACCATAAAGTTCCATCTGTACTGTTGATCCTTGTTCAGTCATTATGCATGGGTATCGGTTCAGACCTCGGAACCGAGCCGGCAGTTTTCCAAGCTCGCTTCAGCTTCAAACTCTCAAGCTAAACTCTTACCCACAATCCCCCTCTCCCTGTTACCTCAGATTGAGTTTGCAAGTCAAAGAAGGTAGAGGTTACCTCTGGTCAAATAACCTAAGAGAACCGGATGGTGAGATACACTAGAAACCACAGGAAGGGGAAGGAAGGAGGGTAGTAATGACTCAACGAGGATCAACAATACAGATGAAACATTATGGCAAGACATAACTTCTTTATCTGATATTGTTAATCCTTGTTCATTCCTTATGCATGGGACAGAGTCCCCAGCTACCTCTATTCCTGGGAGGCTCTCATGGAAGGACATTCCTGAGCACCACAGAATCGAAAGATGCTCTTCCCTTGGACACCAAATCCAATTTGCAATGATTGATGAAGGTATGAGGCGTAGCCCAAGTTGCAGCTGCACAGATGTCATGTAAAGAAGCTCTGGCATGGAAGGCAGCAGAAGTTGCCACCGACCTTGTTGAATGAGTTTTCATGGTAGTAGGCAACGAGATATTACGTACGTTTTGTATAAATGAAGGTCACACAGTCCTTCAACCATCTAGCTAATGTGACCTTAGCAACAGCAGATCCTAATCTAGGTCCAGAAAAGGCCAAAAATAACTGGTCAGATTTATGAAAAGACCTAGTCCTGTTTAAGTAAAAATGTATTTGTCTGTGGCTATCTAGAGTATGTAGGCAATACTGTCCTCTGAATGATTGGGAAAGAAAACTGGCAATTCAATGGTTTGATTAATGGACATTTCAGAGATCACTTTTGGCAGAAATGATGGATTAGTTCTCAGAGACACTATCTCTATGAAAAATTAAGTATGGACTCAATACATAAAGATTGAAGCTCAGAAATACGTCTGGCAGAAGTAATGGCGACCAAAAACAAGATTTCCCATGACAAATGCTTGAGGTCGCAAGAAGAGGCTGGTTCGAAAGGTGGCATTGTCAGGGCTTGTAGGACTAATGATAAATCCCATGGTTGAATAGGTTCTCTAAAAGGTGGCTTCAGATGACTCGCACCTTTTATGAAGGTCTTGCACAATTTGTGGGACATAAGAAAGGAATCTTTGACACCCTCATGATAATTAGAAATTGCAGCCAAATGAACTCTAATGGTAGCGGCTGATAGACCTGATTGGAAAAGGTCGGCCAGACAGTCTATTATTATTGACACTGGTGCTGAGAAGGGATCAACTTGTTTATCTTTCAGCCAACACGTAAATCTTTTCCACTTGCTCAGATAAGTAATTCTAGTGGAAGACTTATGAGATGCAATGAGAATGCCTCGCACTGGTAAAGAAAGATCATTCTGCCTGGCAATCAAGGGAATTGGAGTAGCCAAGCTGTGAGCTTCAGGCTGTTCAAGTTGGGATGAATCAGGTTCTGTGGATGTGAGATCAACTCCAGGGTTGGATGGACAATCCATGGTCGATTTAGTAGGCGAGGCCAAAGGAAGGGGAACCAAATCTGTCAAGGCCAATATGGTGCTATGAGGATCACCTTGCTCTTCAACCAACGTTCTTTCTTCAAAAACTGGGGAATGAGGGGAAAGGGTGGGAATGCGTAAAGAAGACCTGAGGGCCAAACGTGGACTAGAGCGTCCCTGGGTGACTGTCCTGGAGGGGGAATCAGGGTGAAGTAGTTGCTGCATTTGTAGTTGGTCAGGGAAGCAAAGAGGTCACAGCCAGGATGGCCCCAGCAGTGGAAGATCGCTGCCGCTATCAAGGGATTCAGGGACCACTCGTGAGGTTGAAGAATGCACCTGCTGAGTCTGTCTGCTATCACGTTGGACCTCCCGGGAATGTGCGTTGCTAAAAGAAAATGGTTGGTAACCATTGCCCATTGCCATATCCTCGTGGCCTCTCGACAAAAGGGGTAAGATTTGGTTCCACCTTGCTTGTTGATGTACCAGACCACCGCCATGTTGTCTGATTGAATTGCAATTGTCCCAGATGGCAGCAGGGGATGGAATGCTTGCAACGCCAGAAGCACCGCCCTCAGCTCTAGAACATTTATATGCAGATGGGCCTCCAGTTCGGACCAAGTGCCTTGGACTGTCTGTACCTGACACAGCCCCCCCCACCCCATCAGGGAGGCGTCCGTGGTCACTGTGGCCTTGGGTTGCTGGGGGGAAAAAGGGCGAGACCATTGTGACAGATTGTGTGTTATCCACCAATTTAAATCCTGTTTGCACCTGTGGGTTACTCGAATCATGGTTGAAAGAGGATGCTGAAAGGGATACCATTGGGTGAGCAGAAGCCATTGTAGAAGCCTCATGTGAAACCTGGCCAGGGGGACAATGGTAATGGAGGCTGCCATGGAACCAAACAGCTGTAGAACCGAGTGAGCCGTGGATGTCTCCCTTGAAAGGACTGGAATAAGTTGTTGCTTTATCCTTAAAATTCTGTGCTCTGGAATGTCAGTTCTGCAGTTCTTTGTGCCCAAGATAATCCCTATGAATTCTGTCGACTGAGATGGGGTGAGATAGGATTTTTGCCAGTTTATGGTTATGCCTAGCCTTTGAGCAGCGAGGAGGGAGTATGCCAAGGCTTCTTCCAGTAGATGTCTGGTGGAGGCGGAAATGAGCCAGTTGTCTAGGTATGGAAACACCCGGAATCCTTGAAGTCGCAAGTGAGCTGTGACCACTGCCATGCACTTTGTGAACACTCTGGGGGCTGTAGAAAGTCCGAAGGGCAGTACTCTGAACTGGTAGTGACTGGCTCATGCACGGAAGCGCAGAAATCTTCTTGATGGCCTGTCCACTTTTATGTGGTAGAACGCATCTTGAAGATCTATCAAGCACATCCAATCGTTTTTTTCCAAAAGCGGGAGGATATACTGTATTGAGACCATCGGGAATTTTTGTACTCTCACAAACTTGTTCAATACACTGAGATCCAAAATTGAGCTCCAGTCCCCAGTTTTCTTTGGCACCAAAAATAGTCTCGAGTAGAATCCGGATCCCATCTGGTCTGGTGGGACTATTTGGATGACTCTCTTTCTTAGCAGCTTTTCTATCTCTAGTGCTGCTTCTTCCCTTTGACTGGGTGGAACGTCGGGAAGGTTTTTTGAAGGGGCAGGACAAAAATCAAAGGGGATATGATAACCTCTGGTTATAATCCTTCGTACCCAAGAATCGGTGGTGATGGTTAGCCAGGCAGAAGGGTACAAGGAGAAACGTCCCCCAACCACCTCCAAAGGAAGGGAGTTGGGCCACTCTTCAGGAGCGCTGTTAGGATTGACCAGGGAAAGAATCCCTGGAACCTTGGTTACGCGAGCCCCCTCTGCCCCGAAAGAAGAGTCTTACCTGTGAGTGTCCCCCTCTGCCTCTAGGGGAGAACTCGGCCTGTGTGTCACAGAAAGGACCCTGAGATTTCTTGAACCATATCTTCCCATTGGTTTCGGAAGAAAGCACGCTGAGGGGAAGAATAACGGACACCTATGGCAGAAAGGGTCTTAATGTCCTGTTCACACCTGGCCAGTGTGCTGTGCTCTTAACTTTGGGCCCAAACAACGAGGAAGCCTCAATGGGGGTGTTAAGAAAGGAAGCCTTAAAGGGTTCCACGAAACTGCACAAGCGCATCCAGGCGTGTCGTCTCAAGACCACAGCTGAACCTGCTGCTCCTTCTGAGTGAGAGAGATATCAGTCGCATAGAGGAGTTAGATATTGATTCAATGGTGGCCAGCTGAGAGGCCACTTTGTCACGGACCTTATCAGACACAGCACCAGCCAAGGTTTCAGAGAGCTCAGAAATCAGATCACTTTGAAGCCTGGTAAAGTGTGCCATATAATTCAGGGACCTGATAGTAAAGGTCGCTGAAGCAAAGGTGCACTTCCCTATCCTGTCCAGGGCCCTGGACTCTTAGGTTCATAGGTTCATACTAGGCTATCTGACCTAGGGCATTTACAAGTCTAGCCAGAGTTATTTGGCTTACGTCCCCTTTGAATTGAGTTTATTGTGCCCTTTGTAAGGTTAGATTACTGTGCCTCTGTCCAGCAGTGACACAGAAGTAATCCCAGGGGTAAACCTACGATCACTCATCCACTCGTCAAGATTCCTCTTGAAGATGGTCAGTGAGGGGCTCTGCCTAACATGGACTGGGATTCTATTCCAGAGTGAGGGGAGCCTCTGGGTTATGAATCTATCCCTCCAGCATGTCCTGTTTATTTCTGTGCTGAGGTTTAAGTCCCTCGAGCGCGTAGCTCTAAGGGATTTGGATTTACTGAGGTGAAGCATGTCCATTAATTCCGGGTTGGACATAGCTTTATATGTCAGGCATAGGTCGCCTCTAAGTAGGCGGTATGCAACTGAGTAGAGCTGGAGTTTCTTTAACTGAGCAGCGTATGGTATCTGTTTGAGTGCCTTAATCCTCTTTGTGAGGTACTTTTGGGGTCTTTCAAGTTGCTGCAGGTGTCGGGTTAGGTACATCCCAAATGGGGCACTGTATTCTATTATGGGCCTGATGAGGGATGAATAAAGGGGTACGATGACCTCCCTTGATCTAGATGTGAATCCTTTCATGATAAAAAGAAGTTATGTACTCACCATAACTTTCCATCTGAGTAGATACTTCACTTGTCTGCAACCTGTGGGTAGTCGGATCCGACCTCGGATCCGAACCAGCAGCTTTCCAAGCTCCAAGATCCGAGCTCCTAGCTCCTCCCCCTACCCATAATCCCTTGCTACCAACCACATTACCTCAGATCGGTTATTTTGCCCTATAAGCTAAAGACGGAGAAACAATCTCCAAAGTAATAATACCTTACCGAGGTTCGGGGGATGGCAGGGGGGGTCGGCTGCAGACAAATGAAGTATCTACTCAGATGGAACGTTATGGTGAGTACATAACTTCTTTATCTGAAGTAGTTACTTCATTTGATCTGCAACCTGTGGGACAGAGTCCCCAGCTTACTTAAGACCCTGGGTGGTCCCTACGGAAGGATATTCCGAAGCACCGCGGAGCCAAAGGAAGCCCTACTTCTGGAAATCATGTCCAGTTTGTAATGAGAAATGAACGTGTGGGAAGAGGACCAGGTAGCTGCTGAACAAATATCGTCTACCGGAACTCTAGACCAAAAAGCCGTCGAAGTAGCCACAGACCTAGTAGAATGCGCACGCACACCAACCGGAGCTGGCTTCCCAGATGAAGTGTATCCCTGTCTAATACACTGAGAGATCCAATTTGCCACTGTAACCTTAGAAATTGGTTTGCCCATGGCTGACTTAGCATAAGAAACAAACAACTGGTCTGACTTGCGAAAATCTTTAGTCCTATGCAAGTAAAAACGTAGCTGTCTGTGTACATCCAATTTGTGCAATGTGTATTCACCCTTGTTTTGGAAATTCGGGAAGAAAACAGGAAGATTAATAGACTGATTACTGTTAGAGTCTGTGGCTACCTTAGGCAGAAAGGAAGGATTAGTCCTGAGGGCCACTCTATCCTTGTGAAAAATAAGGTAAGGATGCTTAATGCACAGAGCTTGTAATTCTGAAACTCGCTCGGCTGAAGTAATAGCGACCAAAAAGGCCGTTTTCCAAGATAAGAATTTCAGTGGCACTGAAGCCGCCGGCTCGAAAGGTGGTCTTGTTAATGCCTGTAAGATTAAGGTAAGATCCCATGGAGGAACTGCTGGCTTAACAGAGGGCTTTAAAAGAAACACGCCTTTTAAGAAGGTCTTGCATATTTTTGCTGACGCCAAGGAAGCTAAGCCATCCCCCACGTGATGAGAGATGGCTGCTAGTTGGACCTTAACGGTGGACGCACTAGCTCCTTGCCTAAAAAGAAGGGACAGGAAGTCCAGGAGAGTGGGAATAGGAACCGTAAAGGGATCCAATTCCTTCTCCTTTGCCCAGATGGAAAAGTGTTTCCATTTACTGTTGTAGAGCTTTATGGTGGATAGTTTATGAGCTGCCACCAGAATAGCCTTAACAGGGGACGAGATACCGGGAGTCCTAGCGATTAATGGAACTGGATCAACCAAGCCATAAGCCGGAGATTGACCAGGTTCGGAGTGTGGCATCTCGTCGGATGCGAGATTAGATCTGGTCTGCGGTCCAGAATCCATGGGGGAGCCACACTGTGAGACTGCAGAAAGGGGAACCAGATTTGTCGAGGCCAGAATGGGGCTATGAGAATTACTCTGCTCCCCAACCGACAGGCTTTCTGGATGAATTTCATCATCAGAGGAAGAGGAGGATACGCATAAAGGAGACCGGGCGGCCAAGCATGAACCAGAGCGTCCCTGGGGGATTCCCCTCTGGGGGGAAGTATCGCGAAGTAATCGCTGCATTTTGTGTTTAGGGGAGAAGCGAAAAGGTCGCAGCGAGGTTGACCCCACTTGAGGAATATCTGCTTCGCGACAGAAGGATTCAGAGACCACTCGTAAGGGTTGAGGAATACCCGACTTAACTTGTCCGCTAATATGTTGGACCGTCCCGGAATGTGCGTTGCTATCAGAAAGCGGTTGGTGGAAATCGCCCATTCCCACACTCTCATGGCTTCTCAACACAGGGGGTAAGATCTGGTCCCTCCCTGTTTGTTTATATACCAGACAACGGACATGTTGTCCGTCTGGATTGCAATAGTCCCCAGAGGAAGAAGGTGATGAAGAGCTTGCAACGCCAAAAGCACTGCCCTCATCTCCAGGAAGTTGATATGCAAAGCAGTCTCTAGAGGGGTCCACGTGCCTTGGACGGAATTGCCTGCATAATATGCCCACCCCACCCGAGGCAAGAAGCGTCCGTGGTTAACGTGGCTTCGACTGGGGGGATCACAAAGGGTCTCCCTTCTTTGAGTTCCTGAGCCTGTAACCACCAAAGAAGGGAGTGTCTGCATGCCCTGCTCAGGGGAATCGGCATGTCTAAGGGATGGACCGATAGTGACCATTGGACCTGGATAGTCCACTGTAACACTCGCACTGTAGCCTAATGGTGTGTGCCTTGTAGTTCAGCGACCTTATGGCAAAGGTCGCTGAAGCAAACATCCGCTTCCCAATACGGTCCAATGCCCGGGACTCCTTGTCCAGCGGATAGACCGAAGAACTTTCTTGGGCAAGTTCTTTCTTAGTGGCCGCCGCCACCAACATAGCATCAACCGGCGCGCCTTTGGACCAAGAAGGTCTATCAGAAGGAGGGCTGAGGACCTTGTCTGGGCATCTAGGGATAGGCTCCACGGTGTCAGGCTCCTTCCAAGCCCTGGTGGTAATTAAATCCACCAAGGGGTCGGCTGGGGGGGGGGGGGCACCCAGGTGGTAGATGGGCCTGCCTCAAAAGCCTCCAGAAAAATGGACTCATCCGGGGAGGGCTTTTGGGCAGACCACCCCCCTCTTATACGCAACATTTCCATGATGTCTCCGAAGGAGACATCTTCAGTGGGTTATCTTGGGGAGCCCTCCGTATCATCCAAATCCGTATCCGTGGTAATGGACTCGGGGGAGTCCAGGTGCCTCCTTTTGCACTTATGCTTCCAAGGCGCCTCTTCGGCGGGACTGTCCGAAGAGAGCTCGTCCGCGGGGTGGTGTTCCTCCATAGGAACCAACTGGAGGCTTTGGGCAGGCTGTCCAGTTGGACAGATGATCGAAGACAGACCCTGATACAGTGGGGGTACGGGTGGATCCGAAGGCCCGGTCGGGGACCTGGATGACCTCGACAGTACCCTCTCCACTACCTCAAAAGCCGAGGGAGATTCACTGTCTCCAGCCTGAGAAAGTAACCTCCTCGGCTCCGAGGATAGGATCGGGGTCGGAGCCGAAGCAATTGGACCCGAGGTAGTGGTGTGCTCTGACCCAATCGGCGCCGAAGACACAACCACCCCCTCGGATCCGATGCTCAACCCTCACCCCCGAGAGCTCGGATCCGACAAGCTCGAAGGTATAGTTGGCGAAGACACAATCGCTATCGGCGCCGACGTATCCCCGGATCCGAAAGGGCCTGGATCCGATAACTCCGAGACCCGAAAACGGGTCGGAGAAGGAGCGATCGGGGCAAAAATGGGGGCTGCACTCCCTCCCAAAGGGGGGGGGGGCAAGAGCATCCCCATCTGCATCTGGGTCTGTAAAAATCTTCGCATCATCCGATCCATGTCTGCTTCGGAGATGCTTCTTGTAGACCGCGAAGAGGCAGTCGAGGCAGGCCGGGAGGGCCGCCTCGAAGACCTCGAGGGAGACCTATCCTCGTCCTCCGGCTCCGGAGAAAAGGAAGGTGAACGGAGCCGAGATGATGAGGATCCGGAGACCCTTACTGGGGACTTCAGAATTTTTTCAGGCGGAGCCGAGGGATGAGACTCGGCCCGCCTTTTAGAACTGTGACCCTCTCTATCTTTGTGCTGCTTCTTCTCCCTGTGGGAAGAAGCACTAGACTCCACCGAGCTGGTACCCGATAAGGGAGGTTGAGTCCCGGGTACAGCTAAGGGAGTAGCCGGCGCAGAAGCTACAGGAGTAGCTTGAACCCGGCTGGGAGAGGAAGAAGAAGCCGATTCCTGGGGGAGTTTTCCCGGCAGGATCAGCTTGTTCTTCCTGTCCCTGAGTGCCCGAGGGTTTAAGGCCGCACATATCTGGCAGGCCTCCGACAGATGAGCTGCCCCCAGGCACAAAACGCACTGAGTGTGGCCATCAGCTGAGGAAAGCTTGTGGCCACACTCAGTACATTTTGAAAATATGGCCTTAGCTTCAGCCATAAAAATCTCTCACACACACACACCCAAACACTAGGGGGGGGGGGGGGGGATAAGGTTAAACTAAGGAAAGATTAGTTAGTTTAGTTTTTTTTTTTTTTTTTAAAAGGGTTTTAAAGGGTTTCTTTTTAAACACACACACAATTTTACAAGAAAAGCCTATAAAAAAGAACAATCTCACCAGGCCAGGAGCTCTTCACTTTGAAGCAACTGTCTTTAGCCACGGCAAAAAACGATCTGAGGTAATGTGGTTGGTAGCAAGGGATTATGGGTAGGGGGAGGAGCTAGGAGCTCGGATCTTGGAAAGCTGCCGGGTCGGATCTGACTACCCACAGGTTGCAGATCAAATGAAGTAACTACTTCAGATGGTGGGTTATATAGAAGGTCCTTCTAATCACTTTGGCAATGTGGTTGTCAAAGGAGAGATTACTATCAACTTGGGTACCCAGATCCCTAATTACTTCTTCCGTACTTAATAGATTACCACCTATGTGGTAATTTGTGGGCACTTTGTTTTTGCCAAAGGGTATGACTATACACTTTCTAGCGTTTAGCTTCAGGCCATGGCTCTGGCACCAGTTGTCCGTATCTGTGAGACCCTTTTGGAGGATGCTTGTATCAGCTGGAGAGTCAATTATGGCACCCAGTTTGCAGTCATCTGCAAACTTGGTCTGCCACAGTCCTCCCGTGTTAGCCTGTACCTCAGAAAAATATATACTGAATAAGAGAGGTCCCAGGACTGAGCCTTGTGGGACGCCACTTGTAACTGGTTTCGAGTCTGACATGGCTCCAGCAATCCTGACCATGTGGGTTCTGTCTTTGAGCCAGTTTGCAACCCATCTTGTGACGTAGGGGATTATATTTAAGCTGGAGAGCTCATCTATGATGCCCGAGTGGGGTATTGTGTCGAAGGCTTTTGCGAGGTCAAGGTAGGCTGTGTGGACTACCTTCCCTTCATCTATGGCCTTGGTGACTGTTTCAAAGAAATCAACCAGGTTTAAGAGGCAGGATCTGCCCTTGACAAAGCCAAATTGGGTAGGATCCAGTGTCTGTAGGTCCCCAATGTCATTGTTAATGAGTTCCATGATGATCCTCTCCATAGCTTTGCAGACCAGGCTAGTCAGGCTTATGGGGCAATAGTTTCCAGGGTCTGTAGAGGCACCACCTTTGTGGAGTGGGACCACTGTTGCTGTACGCCATTCTTTGGGTACATATCCTGTAGTAAGGCTGAGGTTGAACAGCAGCTTTACGTGAGGGTTTAGTTCTTCTTGTAGTTCATTGTAGGACACAACCCGGGACACCATCTGGTCCCATTGATGCTGTGTTTTTTGCTTTGGAGAGGGCGGTTTTCACCTGAGCATCTGAGATGTTTGGGGGGCAGCACTCTGCTGGGATAGTTATTTGCCGTTTTGGGGGGGAGGGGGGTGAGAAGTTTGCACTGTACCTGTCTGCCAGGATGTTAGCAATATCTGTGGGTTCAGTGTATTTTTTGTCATTTTGGATTAACTCTGAGCATATCTGGGAGTTGCCTCCCAAGCTCCTAACATAACTAAAGAAAGCCTTGTGATTATCTTTAGTATCCTGTGCTATTTTTTCTCGAAGCTGGCCTTGGAGGATTTTATGAGGGATCGTAGTTTTTTGCTAGTACTGATCAGAGATGCCTTCCCTTTTTGGGACTTTGCTCTATCATGTAGTAGCTTCCTCCTTCTGTTGTACAGCCTATTTATGGCTGGGGTCCACCAGACTGGATGCCTGCCTTTGGAAGATTGGGTCTTGGTTTTGTTTGGGATAGCATGATCCATGCATTCCTGGAGTTGTCCATAGAATGCGTTTATAAAGGATTCTGCCGTTTGGGCCGTAGTTTCCACTGGCCCGGGGGGCTTGAAGGATTCCACCTCGGTTTTGAGAAGTGTGAAGTTCGCTTTTGAGAAGTTTTTCACTGTGGTTTTCTGGGCTGGGGGTGGGGTCGGGATGTGGATATCCAGTAAGATTAGTTTGTGGTCCGATCTTACCAATGAGGGGTATACCTCTGGTATGGAGCATAGAGTCACCATGTTGGTGATGACCAGGTCCAGTATGCTTTCCCCTCTTGTGGGGGTGGTGACTACTTGTTCCATAGCATCTGAGTTTATAAATTCTAGGAACCTTTGGGCTAGGGTGTTGGGGCTTGAGCAATGCTCCCCAGTCTATGTTTGGGTAGTTGAAGTCACCCAATATAATGGTGTTTGGAGAGATCTTCATATTCTCCAGTGTTCTCAGGAAAGCCAAGTGGGATTCCGGATTTTGAGAGGGGGGTCTAACATGCTACAAACTGAAAGGCAGTTTTTGCACTGTTAGTTGCACATGGATGGTTTCCGATGCTTCATGCAACGCCACTAACCTGGAGGTGTGGGTATCTTTGATGAATATGGATACTCCTCCTCCTTTTGTGGTTCGGTCCAAGTTTTGGGGCCGAAAAGCATGATATGAGGTATAACCTGGTAGTGCTGGTGTGCTCTCTGAAGCCTTGAACCAGGTTTCCGTCACTGCACATATATCGATGTTCTCCATACTGAGGAGGGTTTTGAGTGCGTGCATCTTGAGGTTTAGACTTCTGGCATTGAGCAGCATTACCCTTAGTTTCTTATTCATTGCGTTGACTATGGAGGTGGGTTTGTCTTTTGAGCCTTGCCTAAAAAAGGCACTATGGGGGTGGCAAGAGCCTTTGCCAATATCTGAAAGCCCAGGGGTGACAGGTGCAAGCCATCCCTAGCGAAGCAACGTGGCTTGTCGAGCATGTCATCCCAGGCTGACAGACACTGGATCCCCTTTGAATGACACCAAAATTTTAGCCAATTGTTAAAATTGATCATTTTGTCTTTATACTGTGGCATCATTCTAGGTGATGGTAAGATGCTGCTAAAGGTCAGGGTCATACCGGCCTGGGCTACATGATCAGAGAGCTCCTCTATGTCTCTTTTCATGTAGTCCAGGGAGGTATGTCTCAGGTCATTCACACCAGCATGGACGATGACAGAGTCATATTTGTACTTGCCTTGGAGTGACCTGAATGCTTGTGTTATGTGGCGGATCCTAGCGTCGGACAGGCGGCTCACTGTGACCTTCTCTTTGTTCAGCCTGGTGAGCGGGACATCAGTGTGTCTGACTATAGAATCACCTATCACAAGTGTTTCAGGTGTGTTATTTGGCCTTAAGGGCTGTGACTGTTTGACACACTGACTTTGTGAGCTGTATGTCACGTGTTTTGTTTTGAGGTGGCGTTTGCTTGGATGTCTGCTTTGGAGGTCTCTGCTGCTTAGGCAGATTTTTATTTAGAGCCTCCGAGTATGTTTTTGTGTGTTTATGTGTATGGTTTGCTGTTGTGGTAGGACTGTGTGAGACTGGATTTGTGGTGTGTGAGGTTACCTTCTCCTCCTGACTGGTTGCACCAGTTCTGAGTTGAGAGAGTTCTGCCTCCAGTTTGGCTATATGGTTGCATCTCTCAGATGTATTTGAACTTGTTGGGAGGAGGAGAGGGTTGTCTGTGTACATGAGGCAGTTGTAACATTGCCTTAAGGTACCCAGATTCACCAGCTGGACTGGACAGGAAACCATTAATGACCACTGGACATGATAGAATAGTATAGGGAAATCTTTTATCACTGAAAAAAGGACCAATAGGGGACAAGGTACTCGAAGGGAGTATATGAGGATGTAGTGCTTTTAGTTTACCAGTGCTAACTTGTAAAATAGCTTAAACTAGCAAGTGCAGGGCTTTAGATAGAGAATAGGGTTTTTAATTTGAGAGATAGAGCAGTTCTAAGGGAAAAAGTGAAGAGTAGACTTTGTGACTTTGTGGAGCCGGGAATAGTTTAAACCCGATTAAGCAGCTATGCGCACAATCGCGCTAAAGCGGGTTTTTATACAGGGGGCTTGAAAGAGCTAGAAATTAGCCCAAAACGACAAACTACTAGATTCTGTGATGAGATCACTCCTCCAGGGACAGATAGGCTGCTCAAAGCTCCCCACTCCCACTGGTGTACAAAGAAGCTTCCTTCTGTCCAAGTAAGGAAATGGGCAACACAGGAACTATACCAAAGTCCAGAATACAGCAAAGCCTGTATTAGGGACTATTCTAGGTCAGGAAAGGCGGGAAAAAGAATTTTTTTTTTTTTTTTTTCTTTTTTCAAAGAGCAAACAGCAGAAATTCACAGTAAATGCTTAACACAGGCTAGCGCACTTGAGTGGGCAGCCTCAACAGGTAAAATACAACAAAGAGACAAACTTTTAAAGTGCAATTAAAAAAACAGTAAAAACAGCTCAAGCAGGTAAAATAGCAGATATAACTCACTTTTCGGCGAGAAAGGACGGTCGCAAAGGTAGTAGCAATAAAATTATACTTATATCAGTTTAGCAGTCACTCTTTTTCACCTCTCTGCTGCTAGCACCACTCTACAGGACCATGAGGAGCTTTTGCTGAGTAGGAACAAGCTAAAAACCACACTAAAGCGGGTTTTTATACAGGGGGCTTGAAAGAGCTAGAAATTAGCCCAAAACGACCAATAAACTACTAGATTCTGTGGTGAGATCACTCCTCCAGGGACAGATAGGCTGCTCAAAGCTCCCCACTCCCACTGGTGAACAACGAAGCTTCCTTCTGTCCAAGTAAGGAAATGGGCAACACAGGAACTATACCAAAGTCCAGAAAACAGCAAAGCCTGTATTAGGGACTATTCTAGGTCAGGAAAGGAGGGAAAAATAATTTTTTTTTTTTTTTCAAAGAGCAAACAGCAGAAATTCACAGTAAATGCTTAACACAGGCTAGCGCACGAGTG
This sequence comes from Protopterus annectens, assembly GCF_019279795.1. Taxonomy (NCBI): domain Eukaryota; kingdom Metazoa; phylum Chordata; order Ceratodontiformes; family Protopteridae; genus Protopterus; species Protopterus annectens. The sequence continues at coordinate 338,827,582 of NC_056750.1, forward strand.
GGCAGCCTCAACAGGTAAAATACAACAAAGAGACAAACTTTTTAAGTGCAATTAAAAAAACAGTAAAAACAGCTCAAACAGGTAAATAGCAGATATAACTCGTTTTCGGCGAGAAAGGACGGTCGCAAAGGTAGTAGCAATAAAATTATACTTATAACCGTTTAGCAGTCACTCTTTTTCACCTCTCTGCTGCTAGCACCACTCTGCAGGACCACAAGGAGCTTTTGCTGAGTAGGAACAAGCTAAAAACCACGCTAAAGCGGGTTTTTATACAGGGGGCTTGAAAGAGCTAGAAATTAGCCCAAAATGGCCAATAAACTACTAGATTCTGTGGTGAGATCACTCCTCCAGGGACAGATAGGCTGCTCAAAGCTCCCCACTCCCACTGATGAACAACGAAGCTTCCTTCTGTCCAAGTAAGGAAATGGGCAACACAGGAACTATACCAAAGTCCAGAATACAGCAAAGCCTGTATTAGGGACTATTCTAGATCAGGAAAGGTGGGAAAAAGAATATTTTTTTGTTTTTTTTTTCTTTTTTCAAAGAGCAAACAGCAGAAATTCACAGTAAATGCTTAGCACAGGCTAGTGCACTTGAGTGGGGCAGCCTCAACAGGTAAAATACAACAGAGAGACAAACTTTTTAAGTGCAATTAAAAAAACAGCTCAAACAGGTAAAATAGCAGATATAACTCGCTTTTCGGTGAGAAAGGACAGTCGCAAAGGTAGTAGCAATAAAATTATACTTATATCAGTTTAGCAGTCACTCTTTTTCGCCCCTCTGCTGCTAGCACCACTCTGCAGGACCACGAGGAGCTTTTGCAGAGTAGGAACTTTGTTAGGCGGATGGACAGTCTGGCTTTCTTCTTCTGCCAGATCCTTTTTTGTTGCAGCCGCCACCACCAAAGCATCCACTGGAAGACCTATAGACCAATGGGGATCCAAAGCAGGAGGGGACAAAATATTATCTGGCCTCCGGGGAATAGCTTTGGCGGTATCAGGAGCCTTCCAAACATGCTGCATGATAAGCCAGACAAGTTCATTGGCAGGTGGAGTAACCCAGGAGGTAGGAGGTAGGGCGCGAAAAGCCTGCTGGAACACAGATTCCTCAGAGGTCGGATGAGAGGACTGCCAGTCACCTGTCTGTTTCAGGATTTCGAGGATATCACCAAAGGATACCTCAGAGGGTGACTGGGGGGGGGGGGGGATCCTTCCCCCTCATCGAAATCTGTGTCTTCAGTGAGGGACTCCTCTGTGGAGTCCATGTGCTTCCTCTTACACAAACTTTTCTGGTGGACCTCCTCAGTGGGAGAAGCTGGAGAAGACAGCAGATAAGGGGATTCCTGTGGGAATATGTCCTAAGGCCCTTGCACCCGGTGTCCGCTAGATGCGACTTGTGAAACCAGTGTACCAAGGGAGGGCGGAGGTATAGACAGTCCAGTATCGCCAGCAGCAGCGAAAGCCTTCTCCATCAATTGGAAGGCTGGTCCACCTGAAGAGGAGTGCATGTCTAGGACAGGGGTCACCCCTCCCCTAAGTGGCTCAGCCTGCCGACCCAGAGTCCCTGGATGGCTGCAGAGCAGCAAACTATGCGTGTCACAGCTGACATCCTGGGTCGTAGCAAAACTTTCCCGCCATGAAGACAACTGCAGTTCCTTAGTGAGATCCATAAAGGGGACCGCAGAAGGGGAAGACTGTGCCATATCCATGGACTTCAAAGGCAATGAAGGAGGAGAATAAGAAGGGGTCTTTGGAGACGGGTGATCACCTCCCAAGGAAGGATAGTTCCTGAGAGGTGGGATACCTCTGGCCAAGAGCACCTGATCCACAAGATGCAACACATCATGTTCGGAAAGGCTTCTAGTGGACCTCACGGAGACTGAGGGAGAAACAGGTCTGTCCACAGAAGAGACAAACTCAGTGCCCATCTCACCCGTCCACACAGAGGACAACGGTGCCGAGAGAAACGGGACTACGGGTGTCTGCACCGAAGAAGTCATCGGTGCCGAGGTCATGGTCTGCACAAACACAGGGACTGGTGCCGAAGTGGTTGTTGGTACCGAAGCTGGAACAGACAAGACTGGAGTCAACAATAAAGGCGTCGATTCCGGGGAAGATCTCTGAGCCGACGTGGTCAAGATCTGCTCCGACTGAACGGTCGGTGCCAATACAGTGGTAATAGTCTGAACGGAGGAGCCCCTCAGTGCCGATATAGTGAAGGCTGCAGGAGAAGACGGAGCCGAGATCATTAATGGAGCCGAAAGGTCTAGGTACTGAAAGCACTGTGGCTGACTGAGTGAGCGCCGTACCCGAAAATTTAGCCTTTTTAGGTTTTGGTTGGCGGGAATCCCCAGCCAGGAACAAGGGCAAAGATTTAGCCTTGGTAGGAAAATCCAAGATTTTCTTATGGGTTCTAGGAGGGGTTGAGGCCTCCGACCCAGAAATAGCCTCTGAAAAGGGAGATTTAAGAAGTTCCTTCAGTAACAGCTTGTTTTTCCTTTCCAACAAGATTCTATTCGAAAAGTTCTCAAAAATAGCACAGGGCGGGTCAACAGATAAGTGGGACGACCCCAAACAAATGCATAAAGAGTGTGCATCAGAAGTAGGCAGTTTGTGTCCACAATCAGAACACTGCTTAAACCCCGGACTACCTTTCTTATCTGCTATGACAACAAATTAATCAATAGAAAAAGGTACCAGCAATGGTACAAAAGAATACCCGAATGTATGAGAAAAAAGGGAAGGATTACCAATGATGATAGAGATAGAATACCTCGTGGTAAAAAGGAAAAGAAAAGAGCAGAAAAACCTGAAGAAATTATGTACGCTAGATGCAATAGGGTAAGAGACAATGAAATATAAACTTTTCTGACAGAAAAGTAATCTGAAAGACTATTAAACAAGAAATAACTGTACTTAGCTCAAGAGAAGTAGCTTGACATGACCGAATGGCAATGCGGCAAACGAAATCTGAGGTAACAGGGAGAGGGGGATTGTCGGTAAGAGTTTAGCTCGAGAGTTTGAAGCGGACGCGAGCTTGGAAAATGGCCGGCTCAGTTCCGAGGTCAGAACAGATACCCATGCGTAAGGAATGAACGACGATTAACAATATCAAATTGATATTTTTAAGCTATGATACAGAATTGGAATTGCCTACCATAGTAAGGCCTTGCTGAGTCTAATTATGGTGGCTGACAAAAAAAGGAATTACTAGAAAATGGAAATCAAAGTCTAAACTAACTTTACTAGAAGTAGAGAATATAGTGACAGAGATAAAACAACTGGGAATCTTGGATTCAGTAGCAAGTCATTACTACATCAGTAGATTTAGTAGGTGGTCCAGCCACCAAGATCACTCCTTCTTAATAAAGAGAAGAACTAGAAAGAGGATTTTTGTTCCAAGTCCACACTAATTTCAAGTACCACTTGGCTAAATGAACCATTAGTACTTGTACCCTAGCATTCTGAAGAATTCCTTTGCAGTAATCACTGAAAGGTAATAAAACTGGAGAAACTGATCATAAGAAGCTGCCTTACCTGGAGATATGTAGGTCATTATCATTGAAGTATTTAGCAGGCGATCTAGAAAAGTGATTCTGAGAGACGAAAAAAGGGATAAGTTCTCCCGGTTTAGAAGGAAACCAAGATTTTGAATTAGGTTTCTTGATAAACACAGAGAATCCTAATAATTTTGAAAAGAATCTCTAAAACAAAGCATTTGTCTAACTAAGGGAAGATATGAATGTCTTGGAGTTTACAAAAAAGCAATTACTGGAGATAGACACTTTGTAAATACCCCTGAAGCTGTTGAAAAAAATAGAGGGTAAAGAGGAGACAGATGAATGTGAACCAGCAAAAGAAAATCTTAAAATCTGTTTGAATTTTCTGTAAATGGGAATGTGGTGGTGTGTGTCCTTCAGATCAGTCACCATAAAACATTAGGGGGGAATTAATGGAGAGAGACTTTGGAAGGTAGACGTATAGAAATGTTGTACCATGACACGAAGATTTAAAATGGTGAGATCTAGTAGTAGTCTCAAAGTCCCTTCTTTTTACGGGACAAAAAAGATAACTGAATAACGCCCTTGTCATTTGAAAGGATCTGGACAGGTTCTATGACACCCTGATATAGAATGTGAGAGAGTATGGGAGGAAAGAGATGGGTCTGGTTTTAAGGATGAAGTGGGGCTCACGAGTTTTTGGGAAAAGATACCCAGAAACATCTGTATCCATTCTGGATTACATCCAGCACCCAAGCATGTGATGTAATCTGAATCCAAGATGGATGAGAAAGAGAGAAAATGGTTGCAAGCTTTAGACGTTGGCTAGGATGCAGAGTAATTCTGAAAATACAGGCATCATTTTTAGTCTGTACTTGACTTTAGGTAGCACCACTTTTTCTAAGGCTTGTCTCGCCACTGTATTTTTTAAACTGCAGCTTAGCACCTTTTTCAGATTACTTGACATACTTTCTGTAATAAAGGATCAGGACTGGAAGGATAGTTCCTATTGTACTTGGAATAAAAGGCTGAAAAATCGGTTTAACTCCCTGAATAAATGTACCTTTCTCATCAAACGTTTTCAAAACGTCAACAGTATAAGTGCCAAACAGAACAGCTCTGTCAAGGAAAACAGTGAGAATTTGCTCCTTGACATCCTCAGGCATGCCTACACATAACATCCAGTGGCTGCTGTCAAGAAACAGCATCTGCCAAATTACAGGAACATTTTGCTGAATGTTGGTTACTCGAATGAAGAAACTAAGTTAAAGAGGTAGGACCTCAGCTTCTGATGAAAGTAAATCTGCCAACACCCTAGTCATTTTAGCTAAGGATCTACTTCACGAGATGAGTCTGACAGTCAACCATTCTAAACGCAACAGCAGTAGTAGTATACATATCTGCTTTCCAAACCTATCAAAAGCTCTTCCTTCTTTACCTGAAAGACTGGGTTTGAATAAGCAAAACATTTACATACAGCTTTCTTTGTCTAAAAACATAACTTCTGGATCTGCCACATAACCCTCCAAAGAGATACTTACAGGTCTGCGGCACCTTATAAAGTGTATCTGACTTCTTGGGAGTATGGGGTTGACTGCCTGATAAAGTGCCAACTACATTAAAAGCAACCACACACAGACACACACAGACACACACAGACACACACAGACACACACAGACACACACACAGACACACACACAGACACACACACAGACACACACACAGACACACACACAGACACACACACAGACACACACACAGACACACACACAGACACACACACAGACACACAGACACAGTGCACCCATTACAGGGATAATCAGTGAAGGCTTGGAAGTATCAACCTGTAAAAGCTTGTAATATCTTCTTTGGGTGTCAAAAATTTCATTTTTCTTGTACTGCAAAAGATCTTTGACCTTAGCAACAGTGTCTGCAAATGACATTTTTCTCACGAGAGCACCCCAGCCCTACCAGGTTATACCTCGTATAGTACAGTTGTGTACACTTACCATAAATGTAGATGTTAGAGTGTCTTCACTGTTGCAGTCATGACGGTAGGGTTCTCCCCTGCCGGCAGGCAGTCCTCGGTTGGCCAGAATCCCAAAGTCTGGGTCTGGCGTCGGCTGTTCAGCTATGCTCCCTGACGTCAGAGCACCAGGAGTACAAAGCTGACAGCCGACGCCATGTTCTCCAGTTTTTTTTGCCCCAGATGTCAGAAGTTCCAAAATGAGTAAGGTCCCATACCTTTTGCAAATACACCTCAGAAGAAGGGTGAAAAAAGGAACTACACAAATTAAAAAATAAGAGGGGACAGGAGGGAGGGAAACCCAGACTGCAACAGTGAAGACACTCGAGCATCTACATTTATGGTAAGTGTACACAACTGTACTATGTTCATCGTGTTTCACTGTTGCAGTCATGACTGTAGGGTAGAATCCCAAAGCAGAAAGAAAGGGAGGTGGTCATAAAGTAGAGGGGGGCGGCTATAAGGCCCTGCAAGACTGCAGAAGCAAAGCCTGCCCTAGACTTAGAGTAGAGAGGTAGATTGTAGTGCTTGGAAAAAGTATGCACTGAACTCCAAGTTGTAGCTTCCAAAATGTCTTTGGTAGGAACTCCCATGAGGAAGGCAGCTGAAGTAACAGCAGCTCTGGTAGAGTGAGTCATTATACTCCCTGGGATTTGCTTTCCATGGTGTGAATAGCAAAATCTGATTCCATGAGCAATCCATTTAGAAATGGTCTGTTTTGAAATGGCTTTACCTTGGGAACTTGAAGCATAAGAAACAAACAATTGCTCTGATTTCCTGATGTTCTTGGTTCTGTCCAGGTAAAAACGTAGTTATGACTGCAACAGTGAAACACGATGAACATCATGAGGAAGAAACAGAGAACTGTAAATATTTACTGAATAGAGGGTAAATAGGAATATGGAGATAGGCATCCTTCAGGTCAAGACACCTGACCTGAGAAAGCAGCAAAGAAAACAAGGCCTAGACAGACACTATTTTAAAAGAATGAACTTTTAGAAAGGTGCTGCTGAAAGACAAACCTAGAGTGGGTCTACAAGATTAGCTGAATAGTCCTTTGAGCCAAAAGGTGCTGAAGAAGAGGATGCAAATTGGGCAGTTGGCAAGGAGGAGGCTACAGGATCCCAGAAAGAGGAGGAGAAAGAGATTTTCAAACCATGAAATAACCATTTTGGATGACGGAAAGAACCTAAGAGAAAACAAGGAAGCGTCCCCAGTGGAGTACTTATTCGCCATAGGTTCAGTAGCTGTGTCAATGCAACAAACTTACAGACTAAATTCAAAAACAGCATTCAAACTGATGGCAAAGAAGTTGCGAGGATTTAATACTAGTACATCATTTACATTACTTCTCATATGGAGCTTGGAAGGGCCCAATGGCTTTGGTATGCTGGTCAGATATACAGCTATCCTCAGCAAGATATGCCTATTGTAAGGAATACTGCAACAGTGATAAGGAAGGACATCTAGCCAAGTCTGAATGAAGCAAACAATACATAATTTACACAATCTAATAGTATTGCAATTGGGCAATGTAAAGGCTTCAGACCTTGTGAAAAAAATCTAACAATCTTTTCAGGTTTTCTAAGATTTTCTTCTACTATATTATTTAACCTTCTTTTAAGAGCTTTAAAACTTATATGGAAAAAGAACTGGTATTAAGAATCAAAATACTATCCTCCAGGCAGTATAAGTTGCAACTAAAAATTAATTATATTTTTATGTAAGACACTTTACATGCAAATAGTTGAACTAATGAATTGTTACTGACGTACTTAATTTAATTAGTGATGCACTGATTAGTCTGTTTTGACTGCTTTGTTACATTTTAGGATGTATTGATTTTAAATTATGTAATTGGTTAGTGCATGTTGGTTGCTTTTCTGTATGTTTTAGGGTGCATTTATTTTCTTTTTTTTGTATTTAATTTTAACCTTGAAGGCTTTACGCGCCAAGGCGATAGATGTGAACTAAGAAGCCTTTTTATTTTTATTGACTCTAATTGTGAGCTTTTTTTTAGTATTTATTGTTGATTTTCTGGAGTCTTTAGAGGTGAAAATAAAACATTTTTTGAAGTCTTGCTGGCTGTAATTAGTTTGCTTTCATTACGCTTGTGCTTAGAAATCTTTCTTTCTTATTTTGTCTGTTAGGAGCTCATTATCCCTCTACTATGTTTTTCAGTACAGAAGTGATTTCATATAGAACAAATTAAAAATTTTCCATTAAAATTTGATATCTCCATAAAGGAGATATTATATGAAAGGAGGAGATCTTACATGGAAGGAACTGTAGGTTAAGAATTCTTCTTATCTGAATCAACTTAATTGCACATGAACAATGGGCAACTGATCAGTTTCTCACTGTCTGAACAACTGGTAAATTAATATTTTTTGGCAGTTTGTAAGCTTGACAGACAATGGCAGTATGGGATTACTGCTTGCATTGAGATAGGTGTTTACTGTTTTGACATTTTTCTCCTATCCCCATTGCTATGTGACTACACACTTAGCAGCTTTAAGGGAGTGGGTCTTTCCCCACACATTATGCAAAAGGGTCTTGCCACCTCTCATCCATTCTTTCCAATCAGTGTTCTCTAACCTAAACCATGCTGCTTTCCTCCTGCCTTACCTTACTCCACCTCTTTCAATCTCACATAACATCCCTACCAACCTCAAACATCCAGTACTTCCTCCTCCTTATACCATCAATCTTTCAACAGTTTCTCTCTCCCCTTCAAGCTTATTTCCTACAAATCCCCTGTACTATTCCAAACCTAAATTATTCAACACTTATCATCATGACAAAAAAATTAAGTTCATACCCATCTCTAAAAAACCTCCCATTATAAATCAACATTCCTTCCTTCTTTATTCATCCATGTGGTGACGTACACCCAAACCCTGGTCTCAACCAGGCCTTGAACCACAAAGTAGCCTCAAAAACTCTAAATCTAGTGACAGTAAACCTTCAAAGCATATGTAATGCAATTACTGATTTCCATGCCTGGATAACTTAACATACTCCAGATGTCCAAGCTGTAACAGAGACTTGGCTGAAATCAAACATAAAAGATGCGGAAATTCTCCCACCTGGGTACACATCTACAAGATTAGAGAGAACCCATAACCTTATTCTTCCCCATTTCCTATACAATAACCCTGTACTCTAATTCCATCCGTAAATTTGACATTACCGAAATACTTATTTCATACCTAAAATTAAATGACTCAAAAAGCTTATGTTTTACTATAGCAATAACCCACGCCTGGGTGTGGGTAATGTGGGATTTACCCACGGTTGGCCACCCAAACAAAGACAACCGTGGGTAAATCCCGCATTACCCACAACCAGAAGTGGGTTATTGCTATTGCTATTATACTATGACATTATTTAAGAAAAGAAATAATTACTTTTCTTAAATAATGGCATTGTATAATGCCTCTTTGCTGCCCTTCCGCAGCTGTCTGGTATCCGTGGCAGTTCTGATGTACTGCGCATGCCTACGCAGTACATCAGAGCTGTGGCCAAAAGCAATGGAGAAAGCAAGATCTCCATTGCTTTTTACTGTTTCGCTATGTTAAATGGGTTTAACATAGCGAGACAGCTTTAAAATAAGCAACGGAGATGTCTGTTGCTTATTTTAAAGCTGTCTCGCTATGTTAAACCCATTTAACATAGCGAAACAGTAAAAAGCAACGGAGATCTTGCTTTCTCCGTTGCTTTTTTTTTTTAAACCTGTTTCTCCGTTGCTTATTTTAAAGCTGTCTCACTATGTTAAACCCATTTAACATAGCGAGACAGGTTAAAAAAAAAAGCAATGGAGAAAGCAAGATCTCCGTTGCTTTTTTACACACTGTGTCGCTATGTTAAAGGAGTTTAACATAGCGAGACAGCTTTAGAAAAAGCAACGGAGATCTCTGTTGCTTTTTTTAAACCTGTGTCGCTATGTTAAACTCTTTTAACATAGCGAGACAGTGTTTTCAAAGAGACTTATACTAATGGAAAATGTCTGGGCGACCGGACCTTTTTCCATTAGTATAAGTCGATTTACAACGTGCACGCTGGCCAATCAGCGTGCACGTTTTGGAATATTAATGAGGGGTCATGGTATAATGTACTTTATGCTCTTGCTGGACATAATATTCCCATACTTGAAGAAATACTATCCTGGATATCAAACAATATCCAATGAGAAAATTATTTTCAAAGATGTTACTATAGACTGGCAGACCTTATCCTCAGATTTCCCAACTAACAGTACAAGTCTATTTGGCTTCATTGAACTTACCAAAACTCCAACATGATTTAATAAAATAGCAGTAACTACTCTTATTGACTGGATTCTTGTTACCAGCCCAAGTAATTTTACTTCAGTGGGATCACTTCCAGATACCCTGAAAAATCACCTACCAGCTTATGCCCATAGAACAAATTCTCAAGTAACATACATTTTAAAGCCACACAGTCTCTCACAAATTAACTAACAGTCTTTTATCATATCACTTAAAGCAATGATCTTATCTATTCTGAAAACTATACTCCTTAATGAAGCAGTTGATCATTTCAATCCTGTATTTCTAAACATGTTTAATGTCTTAGCCCCATTGCATACAAAACAAATTAAAACCAACCATGCCTCTTGGCTAACTCAGTCCTGCAAACTCCTCATGAAGGACAGAGGCAAAGCCTGATTTAAATGGCAAAAGACCAAGAATGACAAAAGTTTACAATTGTATGGACAACTAACTGCGTAACCAGGGACAAAAAAAGCATATTACATTCAACTATAAAACATCCACAAAAAATAACCCTAAAAAAATTCTGGACCTCCATATCTTCTCTCCTTAACCCAGGAGCTAAAGACGACCCAAATCCATAGCCAAACAGCTACCAAATTCAGCACTGAAATTGGTGTCTACTGTTTTGGCAATTTTCTCATATCCCTATTGCTGTGTAACCACAGCATTAGGAGCTTTAAGTTAAGGGAGTGGGGGCTTTCCCCCACCAAGAGTGCACAGTGGTTTTGCCACCTCTCACCCATTTATTCTAGTATTCAACATATACTTTATAGAACATATAGTCAATCTACCAGCAAAGTTCTCTAAAATACCCCCTGCTACTCTCAAACTTGCATAACACTGTCCCTAGCAAACCCCCTTCTTAACACAAACTGCCCACCTTTTCTTCTACACTTACACTGGACTCCTCCCATTATAACATTAATAATCCCACACACACTACACTTCCTGTTAGCCTAATAAAGAAGAACTCAAACCTTGGTCTATCTCTGAAGATAACCTGCCCCCAGAATACCTAAAATGAGCTGCTGAGGCCACAGCCTATCTAATCAGAGTTCTCATTAATAGATTCACTACAGAGTCCAATGCTGCCAACTGACGGAAAAAGTCCAGTGTTATCCCTTTACATTAAGGCGGCAATTCTGCTGACATGTCAAACTTTCTACCCATAGCCATCTTGTCCCCTGTCTCAAGAATCCTAGTAAAATGCATTTATAAACTGTGTGAACCATCTCTTACAGAATAAACTTCTCAGCTGCCCACAGCACAACCACTGTCCTATTATCCTTCAGAGACCACATCAATAAAGCTAGAGAAACTGGAAATTTCTTCTCCCATAATATTTCTAGACCTGTCAAAAGTTTTTGACCTGGTCTATCATTCCAAACTCATTAATCACCTTTCCAACCTTGGCCTGTCATCTCCCTCAATTCAATTGTTCTCCAGTTGCCTGACAAATAGCAAGTTGTTAAATGGCAAGGTTCCTTCTCTCCATACCTTCACACTACCACAGATGTATCACAAGGATTCATCCCTGAGCCTCTTCTCTTTAGTTTATTCATCAATCATGTGCATGCTTCTTTCTGTCAAGGCTCCCTAATTCAATATTCAGATGACTCCATTATCATCTGCTCTTCAAACAGCCTGCCACACCTACAGCTTATCACCCAACAAAGTTCTACTTTCATCAAAACCTGGCTCACAAACTCTCAGCTTTTACTCAATCCAAAAAATCAAGCTCATTCTCTTTACTCTAAATGGGCAAACCACAGATAAAACTGTCGAAGACGTATTCCGCAAACAGTGAAATGGTAGTAATTTCCCACACTAAATTCTTAAGAGTTATAATAGATGACAATTTTAAGTTTGACTTACACATCCAAAGCAGCATAAAAAAAAAAACACACCAGAAACTTGGTATGCTAAACAGGCACAACACTTCCAGAATGCATCCACCAAAAATACTATGACCAACGCTTTTCTTACCCTCTCTGCTCTATATGGCCCCAATCATAAACGTATAGCCCAGACCGAAAAAAACATGAAAGCTGCTATAACAAAATCACCAAGTTTACCACTACTGCAACCTCCTACACCCATCATTGTACAGTGCTAAACTCCCTGTAGTGACTTGAACTTTTCCTCCACCTCTCCTACTTTCAACTTATAACTACCCATATTGTCATTAACAAACCTGCAGCCTGTCCTGCCTTCAATTCTCTACTCAATATTCACTTCCCCAAAAGGTCGCTCAGATCAGAGGATAAACTCCTCCTCATAGTACATAAACCTACCAAATTCTGTGGTCAAAGTTTATAATCCTACTTTGTAGAAAAAGACTGGAATTCCCTACCACTTACAATAAGAACCAACTCCAACCTACTCTATTTTAAATGCTCTTTAAAAGAAGACATCCAAATCTTGGAGCTGCTCCTGCTCTAATCCAGGTTGAATTCTTAACTGCATTTCATTCCTCCCTCCTCCTTATTTTCATTTACTCCCACCTAACCCCTTACCCCCCTTCCCTTCCTTCCACTGTCTTCCTAATTCAACCTTAGAATATTTGATTGTTCTTAGTACCCATTCAGTCATCCTTTTCTACCTCTACAGAAGTTTCTTCTCATATTCATTTTTAAAGCACATACTCTATATCTTGCATATTATTTTCTTTAACACAAATCTGTGTGTATATAAAACATTTCAAGTATGATGACACTTTACTTCTAATGACCATGCAATGTAATGTTATATTTTATTATACATTCTCATGCTTGCCAATTATGCATTTTGATTTACTTTATGCTGTGTTATAACTATGAAATTTAAATATGTATATTTCATTTGTTGCTTATAACAATGTAATTATGGAGCTTTTCTCCCAAGGCTTCCTCCGAAAAAGGGCACATAAGGCCCAGATGGACTTTCCCAGTAAACAAATCTCAATAAATACATGTTTCTGGTTCCGTTGTAGGGTACTGTGTTCAGCAGTTGTGAGCAAGGAATCTTTTGCAGATCATTCATAGGGAAGCATTTACTTTGCAGAAAATTGCTCCTCTTCACTAAATGATCTATATTTCATTACTTGTCTCCCTGTTTTGCAAACGCTCACATTCTTCCATTTTACCAACAATCAAAAGTTAGTCTAATGAAGATAAGAGCATAGGTACTGGTTTTAAAGCGGTTTAGTGCACAGATTTCTGCAATATATTGTTATATTGGTTTCTTGTATAGACCACTGACATAACTAAATAAAAGCTGTAACAAAATAGCAGTCAAATAGATGCAGTTACAGTGGGTCTACCTTGAAAGTTAAGGTCATTCCCCAATCAAAGCCCTTGCAAGGATCATACATGATCATGGGGATTAACACTAGAAGTAATGAGCATTGTGCTAAAAATCTTTTCATTACAAGGTACCAAAACTGGTGATGAAAAATTCCATACTATGAATACACACACACACACACACAAATATATATATATATATATATATATATATATATATATATATATATATACTTATACTTTTGGAGTGTTTTATTAGCACATTTCCTCCAAAAGAGAGCTGGAATTGGGGAGTTTATATTTTTTTCAAGTCTTTATTGTCTCTCTCTCTCTCTCTTTTTCTTTTTTTAAGATACACCTATACTGATATTCATGACCTTTGATCCTTTTTCTCTTGCTGCTTTGACTCCCCAGTTACCTTTTTGAAAAAAGGAAAACAATAAGTAAGAAGATAAAACACAGCTAAAACCCAAGTTACATGAAGTACTATATGGACAGCTGCCCATCTGTATAGCTCTTATATTTTTTGTTACTTTTTGCTAAAGACCTCTGAAGGAAAAACATGGCTGGTGAGAAATACTACGCAGATAAAATTATTCTGGGGTTGAAACAAGATTTGAAGCACTAAGAACAGTGAAAAGAACCAAGCAGAGAGAGCAGTGCTGGCTATATAGGACTGCCTCACACACAATCCAAAATTCCACAGATATGAGACTAGCGATCATCTTAGAAAGGCACTGCTGATAAAATTTCTAACTAGGAAAAAAGACACAATGTATGGAAAATTAAGAAGTTATGTACTCACCATAACGTTCCATTTGAGTAGGTAAACTTCATTTGTCAGCAACCTATGGGGAATCGGATCCGAGCCGGCAGTTTTCAACAGCCTTAGATCCAAGCTCCAAGCTCCTCCCCCTACCCATAATTCCCTGCCAACCCTGATCGACCTCAGATCAAGTTTGCCCAACAGCAGAAACTGCTATAAGATTATTATTCTCAAGATAAAGTGGGTAAAACCCATGGACCTGAGTATGAAGACATTTGCAAGTGAGGGGGCAGGAGAGAGGGACGGTTGCTGACAAATGAAGTTTACCTACTCAGATGGAACGTTATGGTGAGTACATAACTTCTTAATCTGAAGTAGTTAACTTCATTTGTGCAGCAACCTATGGGACAGAGTCCCCAGCTACCTGAATCTTGGACGGTCTTCATGGAAGGATGTTCCAGAGCACTGCAGAGCCAAAGGATGCTCTCCCTCTGGAGATAATGTCCAATTTATAGTGATTGATAAAGGTATGAGATGAGGCCCTTGTGGCTGCCGAGCAAATATCATCCAAAGAAACTCTAGCTCTAAAAGCCGCAGAGGTAGACATAGATCGAGTAGAGTGGGCATGGACTCCCTGAGGTGCGGGCCTGCCCGAAGTTTCATATGCTAAAAGGATACACTGTGAAATCCATCTAGACAGTGTGACTTTAGACACAGATTTACCCAAGTTAAATTTGGCAAAGGAGACAAACAACTGGTCGGAATTCCTATGACCAGATGTCCTGTGGATGTAGAAGCGAAGTTGTCTATGCACATCCAATGAGTGTAATTTGTATTCCCCTTTGTTATGGTAATTAGGAAAAAATACCGGCAGGTTGATGGACTGGTTAATATTTGACTCAGAGGCAACCTTGGGAAGAAAAGAGGGACTGGTCCTGAGGTAAACTCTATCCTTGTGAAAGGTCAAGTATGGGGGATTTTACACAGAGGGCCTGTAGTTCAGAGACCCTTCGAGCCGAGGTGAGAGAGACAAGAAAGGCTTTTTTCCATGACAAAAATTTAAGATCTACTGAAGCTGCAGGCTCAAATGGGGGAGCTGTCAAGGCCTGCAGCACCAGCGTTAAATCCCAAGGAGGGACTACATCCTTCACTGGAGGTCTGAGCAGAAAGGTGCCCTTCAAAAAGGTCTTACACAATTTCGTGGTGATCAAAGGGCCCAGTTCATTTCCCATGTGATAATGAGAGATAGCTGCTAGTTGAACCTTGACTGTGGAGGAGCTCCCTGATGAAACTGTCCTGACAGAAAGTCTAATACAGCGGGCAAAGGAGCTGTAAAAGGATCCAAATTTTTTTGTGCCGCACAAATGGAGAAACTTTTCCATTTGCTGCTATAGATCTTTCTAGTTTTCTAGTAGAAGGCTTGTGCGCTGCTACTAGAATAGTTTTAACTGGGGAAGAGATACCAGGAGTCCTAGCTACGTGTGGAAATGGAGCAGCTAAGCTGTGAGCTTGAGGTTGTCCAGGTTCGAGACTGGGAGATCTAGGGGGTAGGATATTAGATCCAGATGGGGATCCAGAATCCAGGGAGGATTCACCAGATGAGACCAAAGGTAAGGGAACCAGGTTTGTCGAGGCCAAAATGGGGCAATGAGGATAATCCTGCTCCCCAACCGACTGGCTTTCTGAAGAAACTTCAGCATCAGAGGAAGAGGTGGGTAAGCATAAAGAAGACCGGGAGGCCACGCATGCACCAGAGCGTCTCTCGGGGGTTCCCCGGAGGGGGAAATGAGAGCGAAGTAGTCGTAACATTTTGTGTTCGAGGGAGAGGCAAAGAGATCGCAACAGGGGTGACCCCATTTGGCGAAAATCCGATTCGCTATCTCGGGATTCAGAGACCACTCGTATGGTAACAGGATGGTGCAATTTAGTTTGTCCGCTAGGATGTTGGACCGTCCCGGAATGTGCGTTGCTATGAGAAAGCGGTTGGTGGAGATCGCCCATTCCCACACCCTCATGGCCTCTCGACAGAGTGGGTAAGACCTGGTTCCCCCCTGTTTGTTGATGTACCAGACAACAGACATATTGTCCGTCTGAATCGCAATCATTCCTACAGGAAGAAGGTCCTGAAGTGCTTGCAACGCTAACAGCACTGCCCTCATCTCTAGCACGTTGATATGCAGTGAGGTCTCTGAGGTCCCACGTGCCTTGGACTGTCCAGCCCGAACAATGCCCCCCCACCCGAGGCGGGAGGCATCCGTGGTCACCGTGGCTAGTGGAGGGGTCATAGAAAAGGGGCATCCTTGCTGGAGGTCCGGAGATTGGAGCCACCACAGGAGGGTCCTCTTGAAAGCCCTGCTGAGGGGAACAGCTCAGAGGATAGTGAAGAAAGGACCATTGGATCTGAAGGGTCCATTGTAAGACCCTCATGTTCAAACGTGCCATTGGCAATAGGTTGATTGCTGCCGCCATCGAGCCAAGAGCCCTCAGGACCAATTCCACCGGGGGAGCTGGAGACTCAGAATGGCCTGCACGTGTAGCCTCAGGGTTAGTAGCTGGTCTGTGGTCAAGAAAGCTAGGAGTTTGTTTGTGCCTAATCTGGCCCCTATGAAGTCTATGGTTTGAGTCAGGATAAGAGACTACTTCTCTATGTTGATAGTGATCCCCAGCCGGGGGGGCTAGACGAAGAAAGTAGTTTCTGGCTGCACAGAGTAGATGCCTTGTCGGGGCGGTCAGGAGCCAGTCGTCCAGGTACGGGAAGACCTGAATTCCCTGGAGCCTCAGGTGGGCTGCTATCACTGCTAACACTTTGGTGAACACCCTGGGGGCTGTGGTGAGACCAAAGGGGAGGACCCTGAATTGGAAATGACAGGCTCCTAGCCGGAAGCAGAGGAACCTCCTGGATCGCCTGTCCATCAGAATGTGGTAGTACGCATCCTTGAGGTCTACAGAGCACATCCAATCGTTCTCCCGCAAAAGGGGGAGAATGGATTGAAGAGTGACCATGCGGAACTTCTCTTTGGTTACTGACAGATTCAGGGAAGAGAGGTCGAGGATTGGTCTTAAGTCCCCAGTCTTTTTTGGCACCAAGAAGAACCTGGAGTAAAACCTCGAACCGCACTGGTCTGGGGGGACGTGTTGGATGGCTCTTTTTTCCAGCAAATGTTGGATTTCCATTGCTGCGGCCTCCCTCTGATCGGGTGGGACATCGGGGAGGTCTCTGGGACTGCGTGGGTAACGAGAAAAGGGGATCTGATATCCTCTGGATATGATGAGAAGCACCCAGCGATCTGTCATGATGGACTCTCAAGCTGCTGGGAGCTTTGAGAAATGCCCCCCGACTGCCTCTAGAGTGGAGCAGTCGGGTAACCCCTCAGGGGTGTTGCTTGGGTTGGTCTGAGAAGGGTTCTCTGGATCTAAAGTTCGGCGGGCCCCCTCTGTCTGTAGGGCAGCATCCACCCTGCCCTCCTCTGCCGCGGAAGGGCTGGGAGTCCGGAGCGGGACGGGACTGTTGCGACTTCCGGAACCACATCTTCTTCTGTCCCTTTTGGTTCTTAGAGAAGGACCTCTGGGGAGCAGAGAAGCGGACTCCGACGGCAGACGTCTTCCCGTCCTTTTCGCTCTGGACCAAGGTATCGCGCACGGTTTTGCCGAAGAGGGCAGAACCATCAAAAGGGGCATTCGCGAAAGACACCTTAAAGAGTTCTGCGAAATCACAGTGCCGGAGCCAGGCTGACATCTCATGACGAGGCCCGCTCCGCTGGCTATAGCGGCTCCTTCCGTGGCATGAAACAGTAGCTGCATAGAGGTGTTAGATATGAAACGTAGAGTGGCCATCCGGGTGGAGTGCAATTGTTTGTCCTCCGCCAACATGGACTCGGGGGGGGGGGGGGGGGCGACGCAGCGTACTCTTTGATAAGGTCCCGCTGCAGTCGGAGCACATGTGCCATGTAGTTCAGCGACCTCACAGAGAAGGTAGCCGAACTAAACACCCGCTTCCCTAGGCGGTCCATCGATCGAGACTCCTTGCTCGGGGGATGAACCGAGGGACTCTCCTGAGCAAGTTCCCTCTTGGTGGCCGCAGCCACCAACATGGCATCTACAGGGGGACCCTTGCTCCAGTGGGATTTGTCAGAGGGTGGGCTAAGAATCTTGTCCGGGTGCTTGGGGACTGGCGCCACAGTGTCCGGCTCCTTCCACGCCCTGGTAGTAATCAAGTCTACCAGGGGGTCGGCCAGAGGGGACACCCAAGAGGTAGATGGGCCTGCTTCAAACGCCTCCAGGAACACAGATTCGTCCGAGGTAGGCTTTGGAGCAGACCACCCCCCCTTATTCTAAGCATCTCCATGATATCACCAAATGAGACATCTTCGGGGGGTGATCTTGGGGAGCCTTCCCCTTCCTCCAAATCCGTGTCCTCAGTCAAGGACTCGGGGGAGTCCAGGTGCCTCCTCTTGCACGTTCACTTGTGAGGAACCTCCTCGGGGGGGCTGTCCGAGGAGGTCTCACCAGCATTGCCTTGCTCCAATGGAACTACCTGGGACATCAAAGCAGGCTGTCCCTGGGGCTGGGTGATGGAAGTCGGACCCAACAGAGAAGGAGTGCAGGGTGGAGCCGTGGCAAGGGCCGGGGGCCTGGAATCCCTCGACAGAGCCCTCTCCACCACGTCGAATGCCGAGGGAGAGCTGCTCTCTCTGCGATCCGAAAGCAGACCCTCGCTCAGATCTGACACATACCGCCGGATCCGAATCTCAGCCCTTGGCTTCGAGAGCTCGGATCCGAAGAAAATGGACCCGAAAGACTCGAGGGAAGTGTCGGCGCCAAAGTACCCGAGACTATCGGCACCGATACACCCCCGGCTCCAAGGCTGCCCGGCTCCAAAGACTCTGTACTCGGGAAACAGGACAGAGAAGGAGCTATCGGGGCAAAGAAGGGGGTGGAGCTCCCCCCCAGAGGGGGGGGGGGAGGCAGGAGCACTCCCATCTGCAGTTGGGCCTGGAGGAATCTTCTCACCATCCGGACCAAATCTGCATCAGTGAGACTTCGGGTAGATCTCGACGAGGCCACCGAGGCGGGGCGGGAGTGTCGCCTCGATGACCTCGACGGAGATCGGGTCTCTTCCTCCTCAGGACCCAGTGAAAAGCACAGGGACTGGATCCGAGAAGGAGGAGACCCAGAAGTCCTGGAGGGAGAAGACCGCTTAGCCGGGGGGGGGGGGGGCCGAAGCGGAGGCCTCGGCCCGCCGCTTGTGGTGCTTCTCCTTCCTCTTTTCTTTCCTAGCCTCCCCTCTCCTCCAGGCCTAAGGCGGGAGGTTGAGTCCCGGCCGGGGGGAGGGAAGCAAGAGTGGCAGCCGCCGCAGCGGGAGCCACGGGAGGACCGGAGGTAGAAGCTGAGTCCGGGGGCAGAAGACCCGCCAGAATCAGCTTAGACCTCCGGTCATTGAATGCCTTGGGGTTGAACACTGCACAGATGGTACAACCAGAGGACAGGTGCTCAACCCCAAGGCACAACACACACGGAGTGTGGCCATCCACTGGGGACAGCTTATGGCCACACTCGGTGCACTTAGAAAACACCAACTTTGGGGCCTCAGACATACTAGAAGGTAAAACCACACACACTAGGCCCCAAACACACACACACAACCCTGACGGAACCACGAAGGAAGGGGGAGGTTAGAATATGGAACAAAATAAATTAAACTAAGAGGGTTTGAAGAGATAAAGGGACCTGAAAACAGTCACACCAAGAGTTAAAGAAAAGGTTCAGAAAAGTTAAATTTTTCTCACAAAGTGGACAAAAAACGCCTGCAACTCGGGATCAAGCTGCTGAAGTAAACCACGGCAAACTAGATCTGAGGTCAGTCAGGGTTGGCAGGGGATTATGGGTAGGGGGAGGAGCTTGGAGCTCTGATCTATGGCAGTTGAAAACTGCCGGCTCAGATCCGAGGTCGGATCAGATTCCCCATAGGTTGCTGCACAAATGAAGTCAACTACTTCAGATTAAATGTTATAATGTACTTTTAAGGTAACTCTCTAAGCTTATGATTTGTAATTATGAACAAAAGCATTAAAATAACATACTTTTTCAAGATTAAGATTCAGCTGCAACTTAATATGCTGTGCAAGCCATAGCCAATGAGAAACCCCCCCACAAATGATGACACTGCAACACAGATACTGTTACCAGAGACAGTCAAGAAGATAAGACATCAAAGTACTTCCACTACAAGTCAGTTCTCCAGGCACCCCATTGGCAGGTGTAGTCCTGTGAAGTGCACCCATAATGGAGACCGGAGGAGAGGCAGTTTTGTGAATGGTGTCTGTGCAGGCATGTAGAGGCACTGGAGGTAGCCATGTGCCTGTCCAATACATCAGTAAGGTGGACCCTGTAATAAAAGCCCTTAGGTACTTCACCATGGAGACTGCATAGTATACCTATCGCTGCCATGACAGTATTAGCATGTACATCTGTCTAGATGACTGCCCTGCATATATCAGTTGAGTAATGTCCATTACGGCACCAATCTCAATGACTGAGAGGGGATGTTAGTGACAGCCACCAGTCTTCCTCTCCCTAACCTTGTTCCTGCACCGTAATTGAGCTGCCACCCATGAGTAATTTTTTAAGCATAAAATTAAGGTCCCAAGGAGGAATAAGCTTTCTTGTGGAAGCCTTTTAGGAATTGTTTGATTTCAAAATTGAAGCCAAAGGTGGACTCAGAGGCAGACAGGCAGATGAGCAGAAATGGCTGACAAATGAACTTTCACAGAAGAGTACGTCAAACCAGCACTGAACAATTCATACAAAGGTAAGAGCGTAGGGACCCAACAGAAAAAGGATCCAGGTTATGCTGAGACACTAAATAGAAAGTCTCTTCCATTTAATCATAAAGGATTTTATAGTAATGGGTTTTCTGGCCACCTGCAAAACCTGAAGCACACCTTCAGAAAATTAGTGTCTGAAAGGAATCAAAATTCAATCACTCAAATTAAGAAGTTATGTACTCACCATAACGTTCCATCTGAGTAGGTAAACTTCATTTGTCAGCAACCTATGGGAATCGGATCCGACCTCGGATCCGAGCCGGCAGTTTTCAACAGCCCTGCCAACCCTGACTGACCTCAGATCAAGCTGCTGTTGGTTAACCACGACAAACTAGATCTGAGGTCAGTCAGGGTTGGCAGGGGATTATGGGTAGGGGGAGGAGCTTGGAGCTTGGATCTAAGACTGTTGAAAACTGCCGGCTCGGATCTGATTCCCATAGGTTGCTGCACAGATTAAGTTAACTACTTTAGATTGTCAGTTGAGTGTGGACAAGTGATGGTGAATGAGAATCCCCTTGTCTTGTGTGAGATGATCCATCCTGTGCTGTAACTTTTGATGACAGCTCCTGGCCAGGTGAAACAGGAGGAACCAGTGCTGTCTGGGTCAAAAGGGAGTAAACCAGCAAAATCAAGGATTTGTCCTACATGATCACATGCAAGACCCTGGGAAGAAGAAGATGGTGGATAAGCATACAGAAAACATCCCCTTCCCAGAAAAAGACATGCCATCCACTTTCGAAGCCAGTGGATGTAGGACTGTGGAACAGAACTGCGGATGTTGTCTGTTCAGAGAGGAGGCAGACAGATCTATCTGAGGTGTACCGCACAGAAGAACAATGCCCAGAAACACGTCCCTGTGGAGCATCCATTCGTGAGGCTGTATCACTGACCTGGTCAAAGAGTCGGCCACTAGAATGTTCTCTGAAGGGATGTAAACAGCTTGAAGAACCAGGTGATGGTGAACTGCAAAATCCCAAGACTGGAGAGCCAGCCTGCAAAAAAGGTAAGATTTTGTGCCCCCTGCTTGATGATGTACTGCATGACTATGATACTGTCTGTAAAAACCATTAGAGGATCCGGAAGCCAAAGGGAGTGAAAGGCCTGAAAATCTAGGATCAAAGCACTCTTCTCTTTGATACTGATGTAGTCTGACATCTGTTGACAGGACCAAAGACCCTGGACTTTCAGGTTGTTGGAGGAAGCTCCCCATCCTCGATCAGAAGCATCCATGTACAGCTCTTGAGTAGGAAGAGGGTCCTCAAAAGACAGACACTGACACTGATTTAGGGAATCTGCTGAATCTACAAGTCGAGTTTGAGTTTCAGACAAGGTAACAAAATGAGAAGTTATGTACCTACCATAACGTTCCATGTTAGTTGTCTTCTCTCGCCTTCTTTCTTGCTGGATGGGGTTCGGAGCCCAACCTTGGCTCCAACTCGGCCTATACTAAAGCTCGAGAGCTAATTTTACCGGTTCGAGGCAACCCTATATCCCATGATGCTAGGCAGTAACTACCCAGATCTCGTTTGGTAGCTGAGAAACAAGCCAATTCAGTCTCCCCTCTGAGGTGGAGGAGGAGAAAGGAGAACTCCCCAAATATCACTACCTGAAGCTGTATCTACCCCAGGACCAACTGTCTGGGCTTGGAATAGTGCAAGATAAGGTCACTTGGAAGAAGGGGAAAACCTTTCGGTCTGTCCAGGCTAGGGGGATGGTGGGCGGGACGCAAGAAAGAAGGCGAGAGAAGACAACTAACATGGAATGTTATGGTAGGTACATAACTTCTCAATGTTAAGTTGTCAATCTCGCCTTCATTCTTGCTGGATGGGTCCGCGTCCCTAGCACCTTCATCCTGGGTGGCTCATTGGAACAGACTCTTGAGAACGGTGGAACCAAAATTTGCCCTGTTTCTGGAGGCCATGTCCAATTTGTAATTTGTAACAAAGGTATGAGGAGAGGCCCAAGTGGCTGCCGCACAGATAGTGTCTATTGGCACTCTAGCTTGAAAGGCTGCTGATGTAGCTAACGCTCTGGTTGAATGGGCTCTTGGCCTAGTAGTCAATTCTTTACCTCTGAGTTGATAAATATAGGTAATCACAGAAGACAGCCACCTAGACAGGGTCACCTTGGATACCGGAAGGCCCTTTCTACTTTCTGCATAAGATAAAAATAGTTGATCAGATTCCCTGATTTGTTTAGTTCTGTCCAGATAGTAGCGAAGTTGACGACGAACGTCCAGACAATGTAGTTTTTGCTCCGCCTTGTTTGAATAATTAGGGAAGAAAACTGGAAGAGCAATAGATTGATTTAAATTTGTCTGAGAAGCCACCTTGGGTAAAAAAGACAGGTTAGTTCTTAGAGAAACTCTGTCTTTATGGAACACTAAATAAGGAGGACGAATGCAGAGGGCATGAAGTTCAGATACTCTCCTAGCAGATGTAATGGCGACTAGGAAGAGTGTCTTCCAGGAAAATAACTTCAATGAACATGAGGCCGCAGGTTCAAAGGGAGGGAGAATCAAGGATGCTAAAAATAAGTTTAAATCCCGCTGTGGTGGGGGGTGTCTTTGATCGGAGGCCTGAGTAAAAAGATATCTCTGGGGAATGCCTTGCAAAGCTTATGGGACATGATACTGGAGTCCAACAAGCCTATGTGAAAACTTGAAATGGCTGCTAGTTGAACTTTTACTGTGGAGGAAGAAGATCCTGAATGAAAGATTTCAGTTAGGAAATCCAAGACCGAGTGTATTGGAGCAGTGAAGGGATCTATGTTCCTAGCCTTTGCCCAAAAGGAAAAACATTGCCATTTACTAGCATAGATCCTTCTGGTGGAAGACTTAAGGGAAGCTACAATAATAACCCGGACAGAATTTGAAATCATTGGAAGCCTGGCTAGGGACGGAAGTGGAGCAACAAAGCTGTGAGGTTGAGAGATTGGAGGGATTGGTGCAGCTGCCCTGATCGATGGGCCAAAAGATCTGGCACTGGATCCAGATGCCAAGGCTGCTCCAAAAGATAGCGATGCAGGAAGGGGAACCATATCTGTAGAGGCCAATAAGGGGCAATGAGGATCATCTTGGCTCTCAAGGCGGTAGCTTTCTGAATTATCTGTGTGATTAATGGAAAGGCGTATAGAAGTCCCCGAGGCCAATCGTGGACAAGAGCGTCTCTGGGGGGATGGCCTGGAAGGGGGAAGAGAGTGAAGAAGTCGAGGCACTTGCTGTTTTGTTGTGTTGCAAAAAGATCGCAGCAAGGAAACCCCCACTTCCGAAATATTTTGTCCGTCACCGATTGCTTGAGAGACCACTCGTGGGGCATGAGAATAGCTCTGTTCAGCCTGTCCGCTATGATGTTGGACTTCCCGGGGATGTGCGTTGCTATCAGAAACCGCTGAGAAGAGATCGCCCATTGCCAGAGTCCGAGTGCTTCTCGACACAGGGGATAGGACTTGGTTCCGCCCTGCTTGTTGATATACCATACTACGGACATATTGTCCGTCTGAATTGCAATAGTCCCCAGGGGAAGAGAGTCTTGGAGGGCTTGCAACGTCAAAAGCACTGCTCTCATCTCCAGGACGTTTATGTGCAAGTGGCATTCGAAGAGTTGCCATGGACTGTCCTGCCCTGAAAATGCCCCCCCCCCCCAATCAGGGAGGCGTCCGTTGTGACTGTGGCGACCGGGGGGGGGGGGGAGTAATGGTCTGCCTTGATGGACTTGAGGGGAGACCATCCACCAAGATAGATGTTTTCTGCAAGATAGAGTTATTAAAATCTTGTGTGTCATAGGGAGCTGTTGGAAGGACCACTGGGAGAAAAGCATCCATTGAAGAAGCCGCATGTAAAAGCGGGCAAGGGGAAGAAGCGTGATGGCTGCTGCCATGAGACCTAATACTTTCAGAACATACCTGGCCTGAATTTTGTTGCTCTGAAGGAGGACGTGAACATGATTTTGAATATCTAAGACCCTCTGGCTTTGTTAACTTTGCTGAGAGCTGAACGGTGTCCAAGGTGGCGCCTATGAAGGTAATAGACTGACAAGGTGACAAGGCAGACTTTTCAAAATTTAGAGAGATACCTAGCTCTTTGCAAATGTGAATGGTGTAATCTCTGGCTAGAAGATGACGCCTGGTGGTGGCAGTGAGGAGCCAGTCGTCTAGATATGGAAACACCTGGAATCCTTGACTTCTCAGGTGAGCCGTAACCGCTGCCATACATTTGGTTAACACTCTGGGGGGGCTGTAGTGAGACCAAAGGGCAGGGCTCTGAACTGGTAGTGACTGGCTCCCAGCCGGAAGCGGAGAAACCTTCTGGAGCGCCTGTGCATTTTGATGTGATAGTACGCATCCTGAAGGTCTACTGAGCACATCCAATTGTCCTTGCCCAGAAGGGGTAAAATGGACTGTAGCGTGACCACCCGGAACCTCATTCTTTTTACAAACTTGTTTAGTTTGCTGAGATCCAATATTGGCCTCCAGTCCCCTGTTTTTTTTGGTACCAAAAAGAACTTTGAGTAGACTCCGGATCCTAGTTGGTCTGCTGGGACTGGCTGGATGGCTCTCTTTTAGCAGCTTTGATATTTCTAGTGCTGCTTGTTCCCTTAGACTGGGTGGAATGTCTGGAAGAGACCCCATTTGAATCATTGGGATTTGGATAAAGGGGATTTTGTAACCCTCAGATATGATCGACTGCACCCATTTGTCTTGAGTGAGGGAGAGCCAGGCTTGTGGGTACAGCGATAATCTTCCCCCGACTGCCTCCGAAGGTGGACAGTCAGGCAGCACCTCAGGGATGCTGGAAGGGTTTGTCAGAGAGGGTTTCTCTGCTACACTGATTCGGCGGACCCCCTCTGCCTCTTGGACGGCGTCCGTTGTTGTTGTTTCCCCCTCTGCCTCTAGGGGTGAACTGACCTCTTGCGTCAGGCGTGACTCCTTGTGATTTGCGGAACCACATTTTTCCACCCTTTTGACCCTTAGGATATGGTCTAGATGGGGTTGAAAAACGGACTCCTACGGCAGAAAGAGTCTTGCCATCTTGTTCGCATCTGGTCAAAGTATCTTTCACTTGAGGTCCAAACAACGATGAACCATCAAAGGGGAAGTTAGTGAAAGACTCCTTGAAGGGGTTTGCGAAGTTGCAAAGCCGCATCTAGGCGTGACGCCTCAAAGCCACACCTGTGCCTGCGGCCCTACTCGCTCCATCGGCTGCATAGGAAATAAGCCGCATGGAGGAGTTGACAATGGAATTCAGGGTTCCTAGCTGTGAGTTAATTTTGTCCTGAGACCCAGCAGCTGATGGATCCTGTAGGACCTCACCCAGGTCTTTAAGAATGTCTCTTTGAAGACGGGTGAAGTGGCATAAGTAATTCAGTGACCGCATGGCAAAGGTCGCTGACGAGAACATCCACTTGCCGTACCTATCCATTGTCCTAGATTCCTTGTTATGCGGATGGATAGGCACTGAAGGATCAGCCAGTTCCTTCTTGGTGGCTGCCGCCACCATCATGGCATCAACTGGGACACCTTTGGATAAAAATTGCTTATCAGAAGGGACTGTTATAAATTTGGAAGGCCTCCGTGGGGTGGGTTCCATCGAATCAGGGGCCGTCCACGCCTTCCGCGCCACCACTTCCATAAGGGGGTCGAAGGGCAGAGACACCCAGGAGGTGGAGGGTTGAGAACCAAAAGCCTCCAGGTAAACCGACTCGTCCTCGGAAGGATTAAGGGAAGACCAGTTCCTCCTCTGTTTAAGGATTTCAAGGATGTCAGAGAAGGAGACATCCTCAGAGGGGGACCTTGGGGATCCTTCCGACTCATCCAAGTCGGTATCAGATGTGACGGACTCAGGGGAGTTCACATGCTTCCTCTTACATGTCCTCTTACGCGGGGTTTCACCTGATGGATCAGGAGAAACCTCGGAAGAGGAGGATATTCCCAATGGGGAAACCTGAGGCGTTGGATCTCTATGGCCGGGGGCGAGAGAGTGGGAAGAGACCTCAGCAGGCACTACAGTGGGAGGAGCTGATGGAGCTGACCGTAGAGCAGGCACTGGGGCCAGTACGCTCCTCATGACCTCGAAGGCGCCCCTATCAGGTAGGCTAGACAGCTCCCGCTCCGAAGAGCTAGGAACCCCAGCCGGCACCGACAGGGACAGCTCCGAAGCCGATGTCGGGGCCAAACTCACCAATGCCGACGCTCCGAGAGGGAAAACGGGGTCGGACAAGGGTCCGATGCCACTCACCCCCTCGGAGCCGGCGAGAGAGTCCAAGTGCCCGGATCCCTCCAAGGATGGCACCATGGATGAGATTGGAGCAGACGACGGAGCCTAAGGGGGAGGTATCGGCTCCGACGTCACAACGGTCACAGCTCCGAGGAGCTCCGGCTTCGAACACTGGGGCAGAGTCGAAGGAGGAATAGTAGGTTGTATGGACGTAGCTGCTGTCTGATGAGACGGGCTGTGAAGCATATGGGTCAGTGCCTGAGACTTTAATAGTCTGCTTACCACCCTCTCAAGGTCATGGCCGGAAAGCCTGGAAGACAGAGAGGAATGGCTCCGATGGCTCCGCTCCGAGAGTAAAGGTGACCGCAGAGCCGAATGGATAGATTCCAGAGATGGAGATCTGGACCTCTTGTGTGTGGAGGGCATCGAGGTTGATGGAGCCGATGGAGCCATAGACACGTCGGCTCCAGCCGGAGCCGACTCTGAAGACTGAGTCTTAGAGGCATCGGCTCTGACTGGAGCCGATGCAGGCAGCTGCGATACAGAGGTATCGGCTCCGACCAGAGCCGATAGTGTCGCAGAAGGTGAGCCACCATCCGAAGGCTTAGAGCACGGAGCCGACGGTTTAGGTGGCTTTGAAGGCTTCCCCGGCACGGACTTAGCGGGGAACCTTCGGGCTTTAATAAGCCCCTCAGGATCAACTTATTCCTACGCTCCTACAGGACTCTTGGGCTGAATGCATGGCACACCGAGCAAGAGTCCTGCAGGTGCAGGGGTCCCAGGCAATAAACACAAGAAGTGTGACCGTGTGTCAGAGACATCTTCTGACAGCACGAGTCACACTTTCTTGAACTTTACTCCTTTGTCTCCCTTGACATATTGCTGTGAAGGAAAAACAGAAAGAAAGATAGAAAACACAGACACACACAGACAGGGAACTAAAAGGGTACACCACCACCTGTAAACCCTGTGAGGGAACTATTTAGAAAATATATTACTATTAAGGGGAAAACCAAGTAGAAAGCGGCAAACGAGATTTGGGTAGTTACCGCCTAGCATCATGGGATATAGGGTTGCCTCAAGCCGGTAAAATAGCTCTCGAGCTTTAGTATAGCAGAGTCGGAGCCGAGGTTCAGCTCCGAACCCCATCCAGCAAGAATGAAGGCGAGATTGACAACTTAACATCTAGAAACTTCAGAGGTAGTGCTGAAGCCAAGCAATCTTGAAATACCATTGAAATTTACTTCTGTGGATTTTGACAAAAATAAACCATGGGAATAGCGGATGCCATGTACCCTGGAGCTTGGAGAAATGCCCTTACAGAAAGAAGAGCAAATTGGAAATCGTCAAAAAGAGGCTCTTGAGAGGCGGAAGGCAAGCAAACATTGGAATGGCCCGATTCCTGGAACCCAAATGACTTGGTTCTGAGATGGGGTAAATACAGACTTTTTCAGACTGATGGTGAATCCCACACTGTGCAGTAGTAGCAAAGTGAGGTGCAGATTTTGAAGCAGATGCTGCTGAGATGGGGCTTGAGTCAGGTTATCCAAATAAGAGAATATTTGAATTCCCTGAAGTCTGCAGAAATCTACCACAGCATCAGACATTTGGCAAATACAACTGGAGCTGTAAAAAGACCAAAAGGCAAAACAAAGAACTGATAATGAGAGAAACATAAAAACTTCCTGAAGAGAAGGTGAATAGGAATATGGAGGCAAGCATCCTCAAATTCCCAGAAGACTAGAAAGGCTTGAGGTAGCAAAAGAGGACAGAGTCAGAAGAGACAACACCCTGAAGGAAGGAACCCTGAGAAAGGTTTTGAGATATGCAAATCTAGAATGGGCCTCCACAACAACTCCTTCCTGGGAACCAGAAACATTCTGGAATAAAACCTTGTTCCCTGGTGAGCCAAGTGAACAGGTTAAATAATTACCTGTTCTAACAGATCCTTCAGTGCAAAAGGAAAATGAGGAAGCTGGCAAGTAGGAGGCAGAGGAAGGCCAGAAAATAGAGGAAAGGACATCTAAGCTATGAAATAATCGTGTTAAACTATGAACAGAACCCAGGCATCTGTGGTTATCGGTTGCCAAACAGAAAAGAAACATGGTTAGCTTGAGGGACAATGGAATCTGGCTTTGGTGGAAGGCAGGCTGACTGTTACAGGTAGACTTCTGCGGAAAGGAAAGATTTTGGCTTCTGGAACCCTGAGTGGTTTTAGCTTAGAAAATATGCTTAGAACTCCTTACTCCTAGAAGGTTGTCTAGGCTGCCTATGGAAAAATGAAGATTTTAATGGTTAGTTCCTCTGGAACTTAAGCACAGGTGAATCAAAAATTTGTTTAAGGTTTAGCATTAAATTCTTGCAGGACAAAGGGAAATAGTTTAAACAATTCTACAGATGTAGTACCAAAAGATTCTGGTTGTCTAAGGGGGGATATAAAAGTTTGACCTTAATGTCCTCAAGTAAAACCTGCAGGCACAGCCAGGAATATCTCCTAATGACAGAACTAGATACAGCAGCTCTAGAGGAGGTATCAGATGAATTTAATAAAATTCTTAGCTACCAGAGACTGAACTCAGAAGAGAAACAGCCAGTGTCTTACTGTCCGAATCAGGCACACCAGTCAACCCCACCTCCAGCTGAGAGAGAACAGCCAGCACATAGCCAGTTATATGAATTTGATAATTAATGGCCATAAAGGACAAAGTAACAGAAGTACACACTTTCTCCATACCTCTCCACAGCACAACCATCTTTGTCAGAAGATAGAAGCTTGGAAGAGGAAAGCAGTTTGAATGACTTATTTGTGGACACAAACTACAGTGGAATCAGATAAAGGACTTTTATAAAAGTATTTATGATCCTCTGGCACTTTATAAAATCTGTTTGGCTTCTTAGGGGCCGGCAGTTGATAGTCCAGAGCCTGAAAAGCTGCTGTAAATGTGTCCTAGATGGAAGCTAAGACAGAAGGGACTGCAGAAGGTCTGGGTGAGTATATTCACAAGAGTTCATAGTATTTCCTTTGAACCTTCGAGACCTGAAAACAGTCCCACTTAAAAGTGTTCCATCACACAGACCACAGTTATGCCCAAAGGATAATTCCTTAAAAGGAAAGTCAGGGGACAAAGAATCTTCTTCATGGGCCTCCAAAGCCAAATGAGAGTGCATTTGTGAGGAATATGCTAAGGATTCTTCGCCAGAGTGAAATTCTTCATCCAAAGAATCATAATCCCTAGGTTTCTTAGATGGGGGGGGGGGGGGAGACCAGGGTACAACAGCAGGGGCACTCTACCCTTGTGGATGTTTAAGAGCCATTAAGCCATTAAAAAACACCCTCTGCCAATTTTTGTGAGGATCCTTAGCCATAGCAGTCACATGCTTGGTTTTCCATTTATTTTTTTAAAGGAACATCTGCCTTTCCAAATGTAGGAGGTTCAGACTCCTGCCTTGATTCACCAAAGGTACCAGGCACCTCTTCCCCAACTAAAATTTTGGGAACCCCCCCCCCAAGGCTCTATCAATATAATGAGCCATGGTTCCCCTATACATCTGTACCAGACACATGCACAGCCTCAATGGATATGCGAGTAGGCATCCCCATGCTTTGGTATACTGGCAGGATATTAGGTTATCCTTGACAGGATATCCTAAGGGTAAAGAATACTGCAGCAGTAATAAAGGAGAACCTCAATAAATCTGTGCAGTCTTCTTTTTGTCTGATTCATCCTTTGGATTATCATACCTGACCGCCTCCAACCTTGGCACCTTTAAAAGCTGTGGTTCCAGGGCTCTGACTCCTTCCCTAACCATAATCCCTCACTTCCTCCAAGTTTATCAGAACAAGTCTGCCTATTTATCAACCAACAAAATATCTTATCTCAAATACCACCACCTAAATTCTACACCAGACAATAACCTGGAAAAAAACAACAAATCAGGTTGTGTAATGACAAGGTTCCTGGGTAGGTCCATTCAGTAAGAGGAACACCAGGTGACAAAAAATTGGAAGGGGGAAGGAGAGGGAGATGTTGAACGGGACAAAAAGATGACGACACAGATGTATCATAATGATTTTGTATCTGATGTTAAATTTTTTGTCCAATTGAACTTTTGGGACAGATTTTCCTGGCTGCCACAAACTTGTGAGGAATCAAAGAAAGATATTCCAGAGACTGGTGAAGACAAAATATGTACAGGATCTTGATTAGACATCCAGCTTGTAATAGAAATTGAACGTGTGAAATGTGGGCTAAGTTAATGCAGCACAGACTTCATCTACAGCAACTCTGTGTATAAAAGTAGCATAAGTAGCAACAGACCTTGCTGAGTGAGCTCCTTGTTAAGAAGAGTCCCAATTGTTTGTATATAAAGGCTACATAGTCTGACAGTCACCTTGACACTGTGACATGAGAAACACACTGGCCCAGCTTGGCCACAGAAAGAGTTACAAACAGCTGATCAAATTTTCTGAAATCTTTAGTCCCACTGAGATAAAATTTAAAGTGCCTACGTACATTTTATACATGCAGAGCATATCCTCCTTTGTTAGAAAATCTTGGGAAGAACACTGGTAAGTTAATGGTTTGGTTAATATTCATTTTGGATGCCACGTTTGGGATGAACATAGGATTTTGTTAAAAGAAAAAACAACTTATCCTTTATGGAAAATCAGGTAAGGAGGTTAACAGGAAAGTACTTGTACTTAGGAAATCCTTTCAGCTGAAGCGACTGTCACCAGAAAAATGGTCTTCCAAAAAAGAAACCTTGCCTGCTGAAGCTGCTGCTTCAATGGGAGGTTTTGTTGGCAGTAGAAGCATGACAGTTATGTCTTATAGAGGACCAGGATCCCTTAACGGAGGTCCCAATGAGAAAGTTCCCTTTAAAAAGCCTTTGAAATCTTCAGAGAAGCTATAGCACTCTGATTGTATCCAATAAGGAAATTGGAAAAAACAGCTAACTGCACTAAGATTATTGAAAAGCTAGACCATTTTTTGAAAAAGGACTGACAAGTCCAGAATGGAAGGAAGAGGAGCTGAAAAGGGATGTATCCCTGTAAAAGCTGCCCTGATAGAAAACCTCTTCCATTTGCCAAGGTAAACATTTCTGGCACTCAATTTTTGAGAGGCTAATAAAATACGAACCACTGGAGTGAAAAGTCTGTCATCTATGGCCACTATTACAACTGAAGGAACTATTCAGTTAGCTTCAGTGTCCCAGGGTCCAGGTGAAGCTGCACAGATGGGTGAGTAAAAGCATCTGAATGGGTGTCCAGGGAAGATGAAGAACAGGAGGCCAAAGGAAGGAGAACCACACTTGTTGGGGCCAGAAAGGAGAGGAGAGGATTACTTTGGCCTTGTATCTTCTTGCTTTCTGAATGAACTTGGTTACTGGAAGAAAGGTGGGGCAGCATACAGGAGGACCAGGGTACAATTATGGACTACAGCATCTCTGACTGATCAACACTATGGAGGGTTTGGAGGGAAGTAACAACTGCGCTTATAGTTTAGGTAGGAAAAAAAGGCTGCCGCATGGTTAACCCCAGTAGCTGAAAATCTGATTCACCACTGCTTGACAGAGTGACCAGTCATGAGGCAGGAGGATGCATTTGCTCAATTTATCTGCTACCACATTGGAAGTCCATGGAATATGCATTACCATGAGAAAGCAATTTGAAAATATTGCACATTGTCACAGTCTTATGGCCTCCTAGCTAAAAAAGATATGAACGGGTTCCACCCTGCTTGTTGAAGTACCAGAGTACAGCCATGTTGTCCTGGAAGAGGTTTTCCCTGTGGAGTGCGTGTCCTGGAAAGTCTGCAATGCTAGGAGAACTTCCCTCATCTCCAAGACATAGATGTGTTGAGTGGCCTCAAAGCTTGATTATGAACCTTGAACAGTCTTCCTTCAAAATGTACCCCTATCCCAGAAGGGAAGTAACTGTGGCTACTATGGCCATGGGGGATGTGGAAAAAAGGGACAACCTTGTGGAGCTGTGGAGATCAACCAATATGTTATGCAGGATTTTAACATGTGTGTTAGCTGGATCAGAGCATGAAGAGGATGAAGAACTGGAACCACTGTACAGAAAGGGTCTATCAAACAACTCTCATGCAGTATCTGAGTATGGGAACTAACGTTACTGTCAAAGTCATCAGCTGTAGCAATCAAAGGATAAGTCTTACAGAAGAAGATGGGTGTCGGAGAACTCGCAAATCTCTCTGACATAGAAATACGATGTTGGACCCTGGGAAGTAGCTCTACTTGTTCAGTAGGTGTCAATTTGATTGGGTGTGATTGACTTATGATCCCCAAATGTTGAAGAAGCTGAAGGAAAACGTCCAATTGCTGGAAAGTACAGTTATGTACACTTACCATAAATGTAGATGTTGAGTGTATTCACTGTTGCAGTCATTACATTTGGGTAATCTGTTGGCAGGTTGCACTCACACGGCTTGATTAACAAAGTCTTGGGTCCTGCGTCGGTTGCTGTTCCTTTTTCCATGACGTCAGGGGTATAAAACATGCACTCGATGCTATTACATCAGTTTTTCTTGACCCAGATGTCAGCTGGCCCCCAAATAGGGAGCCAAATATTTAAGTAATTAAAAACACAAAAATATACCTCCAAACAAAAGCAAATACATCAAAAA
Source organism: Protopterus annectens (assembly GCF_019279795.1). Taxonomy (NCBI): domain Eukaryota; kingdom Metazoa; phylum Chordata; order Ceratodontiformes; family Protopteridae; genus Protopterus; species Protopterus annectens. Next base: position 338,861,144 of record NC_056750.1, read on the forward strand.
TACTTTTAAGCATAGTAAAGCAAAGTAGAGGTATAGTAAGAGAAAAAAAAGGGGGGTTGGAGGGAGGGTAACCAGGACTGCAACAGTGAATACACTCGAACATTTACATTTATGGTAAGTGTACACAACTGTACTATGTTCTTCGTGTTTCACTGTTGCAGTCATTACATTTGGGAAGATTCCCAAAGCTATGGTTGGGAGGATGGATTTATACAGCATTAGGACCTGCTATAATGGCCTGCAGGACAGCAGTGGCAAAGCCAGTTCTGGATTTAAAGAAGAAAGGTAAATGGTAATGTTTGGTGAATGTATGAACTGAGCTCCAGGTAGCAGCTTCTAGAACGTCTCTGGTAGGAACAGCTCTGAGAAAGGCTGTAGAAGTAGATGCAGCCCTGGTGGAATGAGATCTGATCCCCTGGTGGATAGTTTTACCATGGTGCATATAGCAGAAACGAATACAATGGCTTATCCATTTGGAAACAGTATGCTTTGAAATAGCCTTTCTCTCTGTCCCAGCAGCAAATGCCACCAGTAGTTCAGATTTTCTTAGAGATTTTGTCCTGTTTAAGTAAAATCTAAGTTGTCTGTGTACATCCAATAAATGCAGAATCCACTCCCCCTTGTTCTGTGGACTGGGAAAGAAAGTTGGCAAATGAATGGTCTAAGTAAGAGCCACATTGGATACCAACTTAGGCATGAAGGATGGATTGGTCCTGAGAGACACCCTGTCCGCATGAAAAATAATGAAAGGCTCCACTGCCTTCGGAAATCCTTCTAGCTGAAGTGACTGCTAAAAGGAAAGCTGTTTTCCAGGAGAGAAATTTTAAGTCTGCAGTAGCAGCTGGCTCAAAAGGAGGGAGAGTGAGTTTTCCCAATACAAAATTGAGGTCCCAGGCAGGGGTTGGAGCTCTCCTGGGTGGTCTTAAGTTTTTGGCCCCTCTGAGATACTGCTTTAGCAGAGGATGAGAGAAGAGGGGAGGTTCTGTGTTGTAATGAGCTGAAATGGCAGAGGCACGGATTTCTATGGAAGAAAAGGACAGGCCCTTGTGAAGTATCTTGGTTAAGTATTGTAAAATCTGAGGAATATTGGGCACTGCTGTGCTTATCCCTTGTGACAGATTCCAGGCACAGAATCTTTTCCATTTGTCAGCATAAGATTTTCTAGTACTAGGTCTTCTTGCCTCCAAAATGACATCCATCACAAGTTTGCTGGGGGATGCTAAGGGTGAATTTAGGTGATTAGCCATGCTGCAAGATTCAAACTATATAGTATAGGATTTGACTGGTAATTAGATGGCCACAAAAACTCTTACAAGGGTGCTTATGCATATGAATGGAGAACTTCACAGATGACAGTAAGGACGAAGAGTTGAACTGAGCGAGTGTCAGAAAAGAACAGTACAGTTGTGTACCTACCATAAATGTAGATGTTCGAGTGTATTCACCGTTGCAGTCATTACACTTGGGTTATCCTGCTGGCTGGCTACCTGCAGTCGGCCTGAATTCCAAAGTCTTGGTCCAGCGCCGGTTGCTGTCGTCTCTTCCCTGAAGTCAGTGCGCCAGGGGTATAAAAGATGCAGCCGACGCCAATTTCTTCAGTTTTTCTTGCCCCAGATGTCAGGTGCCCTCCGAAGGGTAGGCTAAGAAATTATGCCAATAAAAGAGCATGCAGTAAAATGAAACAATCTTCCACTACAAGCAAATACACCACATAGGTTGTAAAGAATAGAGAAGTACAGATAAGTTCCAGCAAAGAAAGGGGGATGGTGGGAGGGTAACCTGGACTGCAACAGTGAATACACTTGAACATCTACATTTATGGTAGGTACACAACTGTACTATGTTCATCGTGTTTCATTGTTGCAGTCATTACACTTGGGTTGAATCCCAAAGCTGAGGTTGGGCGGCTGGGCCTAAATAGAATTAGGAGAGGCTATGAGGCCCTGCAGAACTGCAGTGGCGAAGCCTGCTCTGGATTTTGAGTAAAGAGGTAAGTGGTAGTGCTTTGTAAAAGTGTGCACTGAAGTCCAATTTGCAGCCTCCAAAATGTCCTTGGTTGGCACTCCTCTGAGGAAGGTTGCTGAAGTAGCTGCTGCTCTGGTTGAATGTGGCCTGATGCCCTTAGGCACTGATATACCATGTTGAGAATAGCAGAAACAAATGCAGTTGGCTATCCACTTGGAATTAGTCTGCTTTGAGATAGCTTTTCCCTGAGATCCTGCAGCATATGCCACTAAGAGTTGCTCAGACTTTCTGAAAGCTTTAGTTTTGTCCAAGTAGAAGCGTAGCTGTCTATGCCCAAAGAATGTAGAAGTCTCTCCCCTTTATTCTGTGGGTTTGGATAAAAGGTAGGCAAGTGAATTGTTTGGTTAAGAGCCACACTGGACACTACCTTAGGCATAAATGTTGGGTTTGTCCTCAGAGAAACCCTGTCCGGATGGAAAATTATGAAAGGTTCAACCGCCATTAGTGCCTGTAACTCTGAGACTCTTCTTGCTAAAGTTACTAAGAGCAGAGCTGTTTTCCATGATAAGCATTTTATTTCAGTTGTACTGGCTGGCTCAAAAGGAGGCAGCGTGAGTTTTTCCAAGACAAAGTTGAGGTCCCATGCAGGTATTGGTGCTCTTCTTGGGGGTCTTATGTTTTTGGCCCCTCTGAGGTACTGCCTTAGTAGTGGATGTGAAAAAACATAAATCTGAGGAATATTTGGTACAAGCATGTCAATTCCTTGTGCCTGGTTCCAAGCACAGAATCTCTTCCACTTTTCTGCATATGATTTTCTGGTGCTGGGCCTCCTGGCCTTTAGAATAACATCCATAACTGCTTTGAAGAGAGGTGTGTTCTGAATGGTTACATTATCTGCCATGCAGCCAGATTTAGGGTTCTGAGTTGGCTGTGCAGTATCGGATTGTTTTGTTGGGTCAGTAAATGAGGAATTTGAGGTAATGTCCAGGCTGGGCCTTGAGACGAGCTCTTTAGGATTGGGTACTAGTGCTGGCGTGGCCAGTCTGGGGCAATCAGGATGATTTTTGGCTTCTCTTGTCTGACCTTTAGGAGTACCTTGGGGAGGAGAGGCAGTGGAGGAAAGGCATACACTGTAAGGTTTTTCCAGCTGAATGATAGAGCATCCACTTTCCATGCTAGCTTGTGTTAAGTCCTTGTACAAAATCTCTGTAGTTGGCAGTTGTGAGGGGAGGCAAATAGATCTATGTCTGGGCATCCCCATTTCCTTGTTATTATGCTGAAGATTTGTGGTCTAGTTTCCACTCGTGAGGATCCATGAGGTTTCTGCTTAGTTCGTCTGCCAGAGTATTTGTCTTTCCTGGCAGGAATTGTGCTTGCAGGTGCACTTGATAAGTCAATGCTGTGTTCCACAAAATCATGGCTTGTCTGCAGAGGGGGTAGGAATGTGTGGCTCCCTGCTTATGTACCACATGACTGTAGTATTGTCCGTCTTTATCAGCAATTGTCCTGGATGAAGCAGATCCTTGAAAGCTGTCAGGGCATTCTGGACAGCCAGCATTTCTTTTAGATTGATATGAAGATGCATTTGGCTTGTGGGCCATGTGCCCTGAATACATTTTCCAGCCATGTGTGCCCCCCCAGGCATAATCTGATGCATCTGCTGTTGTTGTCTGCCTGGCAGTGGGTAGAGTGAAAGGCTGTCCCTTGTTGTGGTGACAGGCCTGTGCCCACCATCGAAACTCCTGTTGCAGGCAGGGAATGAGGGTAATTAGTTTTTCTAGACTGTGGCAATGTTGAGTCCAAACACTTTTTAGATACCACTGTAGTTTTGTCAAATGCAGTCTTGCATATGGAATTAACAGAATGCAGGATGCCATGAAGCCCAAAGCCTGCAGAATTTTTCTTGCAGATAACTGGGTTTTTGTTGCCAACATTTTGAAGTAAGAAGTAATTTGCCTTTGTTTGTCTGGCGTGAGATAAGCCATCTGGGCAGTTGTATTTAAGCTTGCACCCAGGAATATTATCTCTTGAGAGGGTACTAGTTTTGATTTCTTTTTGTTTACTGTGTACCCTAGGCAAATTAACAATCTTTTTACAAACGCCAGATGCTTTAGTTGAATGTCCTTGTTCTCTGCTTGAATAAGACAGTTGTCCAAGTAGGGATATATCTGAATTCCTCTTTGTCTGCAAAAAGCAATTACTGGTGCCAGGCATTTTGTGAAGACCCTGGGTGCAGTAGATAAGCCAAAGGGCAGTGAGGAGAAATGGTAGTGCATTGAGCCAGCTATGAATCTGAGGTATCTTCTGTAAGATTGTCTGATTGGGATATGCAGGTATGCCTCTTTTAGGTCCAAGGTTACAAGCCAAGCCTTCTTGCCCAGCATGGGCAGAAGCTGCTGCAGAGTCAACATTTTGAATTTTGGAATGTCCAGAAAAGTGTTTAGAATAGACAGGTCCAGTATTGGTCTCCAGGCTTTGTCCTTTCTGGGTACCAAGAAAAGTCATGAGTAAAATCCTTGTCCCTGCTCCTGTAGTAGTACTCGCTGAATAGCCCTCATGTCAATGAGGGATGAAACTTGCTTTTGTGCCTCTGCCCATTGATTGTGTGCCAGGTCTGGCATGCCTTTTGCCTTTGGCAGGGTGTGAAAGTGGAACCTGTAACCCTGAGACACTATATTCAAGACCCATTTGTCCTGGATCATGTGCCAGTTTTGTGAAAAAAGTGCTAGTTTTCCCCCTAAGGGGGCCTCCAAAAGATAAGTGCTTGGTACTGGTAGAAGAAATATCTTTGGGACTGTTTCCTATAAGATTGAGATTTGTCGTCTCTGCTTTTGGAGGTAGAAGCACCCCATTGTTTAGGCCTGTATGAGCCTTGGGGCTGGGATCTACCTCTAGGGCGTCTGTATCTGCCTCTTTGTGGCCTATTTGACACTGGAAAGGACCAATTTTTGGAAGGCCAGTTCCTGCTAAATCTGGGTGGCTGTACCTGTAAGAAATCCGTACCTGTCTGCATAGATTTCGCTTTATCCTCCATTTTCTTCAACACCACTTCTGCCTTAACACCAAAGTATCATGCTGTAATGGAGCATCTACTAATTTTGCTTTAACATGATCATGCAGATTCTGTTCCTTTAACCAAGCATGCCTCCTAATCACAGAACCCGTTACAGCGGCCCTACAAGAGGCCTCCAAAGAATCAAAACCACATTGCAAAGTACGTTTTCCCACTTGTTCATCTGCATGCAATAAATCCTGCATTTCCTTGTTTTCTGGACATTTAGAGTTGGTCAACACTTTCTGTCTTAAAAGTGACATTAAGTATTGCTGATATTTAAGCATATGAAATTAACAATTTAAAGCCCTTACAGCCAAAGTAGCAAAAGTGTACACTTTTACCCCCATCTATCCAGTGCCCTTGAATCTCTATCAGAGGGAACAGGGTTTTTAGCAGTGGAAGCTTGGACTCCCTTAGGACCCTGAGATATAGTTTCTGGGTCAGCAGCAGAGTTTTTGTATAGAAATTTATGGGAGTCTGGGATGCTGTAGTATCTGTCTGGCTTAACAGGTGCAGGGGGTATAGAGTCTGGAGACACGCCGGACTCTGAAAAAGCATCATCCGCAATGTCCATAATAGGGGGAATAACAAGTGACCTGTGCCAAATAAAAGAAAATCTCTGAGCCTTTTCTTAGATTCTGAATAATCCTGGCTCTCTCAATGAAAGTGCTCCCTCACAGTATGCAGGGTTTCCCCAAAGGAATAATCTTCAGGAGGAGAAGCTGAAGGAATAGATTCTTCAGCATCAGAATCCCCATAGGGAGGAAGGGAGTATTCCTGATCCGAGGAGGAATCAGAGGAAATGGAAACCTGATCTCAAGATTCATATTCTGTCTCTTGCCTAGGCCTCTTATCAGGAGGGGGATGGGAACCCCTGATCAAAGTAATAAGGTCTTCGGCCATTTTGAGCATCTGTTTTTTAGGCATGGAAGTCTGTCTGGGAGAATGCTGTACTTGTTTCTTTGTCTTTAGAGCTGCTTTAGTCTTTGGCTTTGAAGCTGAAGATGGCTTTACATATAACTGTGTAGGTCTGAAAACACCCTCAGAAGCCAATGCCTGCACAACGGCTCCGTACCCATCTGAGGGAATAGTTTCTGAGGATCCAATACCTTGAGTTTCCAGAGGACCAGTCGGCTCCATGAGGGAGTCGGAAGCGGCCTGTGGCTCTGAGGTAGCGGGTGTCAGGGGCTGCGAAAGCGCCTCACTGAGAACCGGCAAACCGACGACTAGCTTAGCGGAAGCCTCATCATCGGTTTTGGACCTCCGATGCCTGTCCTTGTCTTTATCCTTGCGTTTTTTTATAAACTCCGGTCGTCGTCTGTTCTGCCGGCATTGTATAATTGAATCTTCGGCCGAAGTAATGAAAGGCAAAATCGTACCGACGCTTAATAGTGCATTGGTTAAATCTAGCACAAAACTGACAACAAGCAACGTCGTGGTCAGGGCCTAGGCAAGGAATACAGTAAGAGTGAAAATCCTTATGAGGTATTTGCTTCCCACAAGAAATACAATTGTTAACTTTTTCTGACATCGGTCGGGAGCAAGAAAAAAGTTTCCCCAATGGGGTACTTAGCTTTAATGAAGTCTTCGGATCTGAAATTCGAATTAGAAAATCACAGGAGTCGGCCGACCGGCACTTGCGAACTGCTTTTGCTTCGGGCACCGCGCGGCAAGAAAGACTGAAGAAAATGGCGTCGGCTGCATCTTTTATACGCTTGGTGCACTGACGTCAGGAAAGAGGCGACAGCAACAGACACTGGACCAAGACTTTGGAATTTAGGCCAACTGCGGGTAGCCTGCAAGCAGGATAACCCAAGTGTAATGACTGCAACAGTGAAACACGATGAACATCAGCAAGTTCCACAGACAGATGTGTTTAAATAGTTGGAATGGTGCACAACAGAACATGATGGATAAGCAAACGGATATCCCTGAAAAAAGTCAGATTTTAATAACTGTAGAAGTAACACACAAATACCCAACAACAAGGATCCTTGATTTTCAGATAATGCACCAATAATACCTAAAATAAAAATGCAAGGCAATGAAATGAAAATGAGACACTGGCGCTTTCCCATCTACTGGTTTAAAAGACAGGAATTTAAGGAATAGGCTGTGGAATTAATTCAGGAGCTACTAGAGAGGGCAAATTTGTCTTCTGAAAACATAGCTAAGGAGTGGGATAAAATTAAAGTGGAGTTTAAAACTAGGCTGGAAATAAAAGAAAGGGAGATACGGCTAAACAGTAACAAGAATTATTTAGAGGGATGGACAAATGTTGAAGTATTGCAAAACAGAGGGAATCTCTCAGATTACGAAAAGGCTAAACTGAAAATAAGGGGTTACATCAACAATATGCCTGAGTTCAGAAAGATTGCGGCTAAGCAGCTGTTTTTTGATAATAATTCTAGAGCACAAAAACTTTTAGCACAACTCCTCAGGCAACAAAAAGTGGAAAAGGCAGTCACCAAGCTTAGTGAGCCTATAACAAGGAAGATAAGAGACACTGTAGAAGTATTAGAAATATTTCTGAAATTTTTTGAAAATTTGTATAAAGCAGAGAAATATGGACATCAAGAAAAGGTACAAATAGAAATGTTTATGGAAGAATTAAAAATGCCGAAGTTAGAGGTAGATGAGGCTCAATTACTAACAAGATAGGAAGGGATGAGATAAAATGGTTATGTATAACCAATCTACAGGAAAGTCCCCAGGAATAGATGGTATTCCTGCGGAAGTTAGGCAGAAAAAAACTGATAAAGATCTGGAAGGTTTTGTTTAACAGTATTTTAACAGGAGGAGAAGTTCCAGATTCCTGGAAGAAGGAGGTGACAACGGTAATACCTAAAGAGGGTAAAGATCCATCGGATCTAGCTTCGTACAGGCCCATTCCAATACTACTGTTTATGTCTATAATGGCTAAAAGAATGGCAAAAGTGATACCAAAATTGACAGATACGGATCAGTGTGGTTTTGTGGGGAGGGGAGGCAAACATTTGACAATATTAACAGAACACTGATGATCCAGGGGGGAACAGAATGTAAGAAAGTACCAATTTTACTGGTGGGTCTTGATGCAGTGAAAGCATTTGACAGGGTAGGCTGGGACTTTATGAGCAGGGCAATACAATTCCTGATACAATTTATAAGGCTGATTAGAAGAATATATGAGGGATTGGTGGCATGAATTAAAGTGGGTGGGGTCCTCTCCGATAATTTCTGTTTGGGTAGAGGGATCAGGCAGGGTTGCCGCTTTTCCCCTTTGTTGTTTGCATTATATTTAGAACCACTGGCAAAGAAAAAAAGGGACTCAGAAATTCTAGGATATAACTGGCATAGTAGTCAGGAAAAGCTGGCTCTATTTGCAAATTACTTTATTTTATACATGACAAAACCAGAAAGGGACATTACAGTGTTGTGGAACATTTTAAGACAATTTCAAATCTTCTCGGGGATATAAAATGAATGAAGCTAAACACAAGGCAGTAGTGATAAATTATGTACCTACACACGAATTGGTCTAACAATATCCATATTTATGGGGACATGATAAAATGAAGTACTTAGCAGTATGGATTAGAAATTATTCTGTGTTGGCACCTAAGGATATGTGGGAAGAGACTAAACAGAAGATAATACAAAAAATGAGAAACTGGAAGTTTTGTTATATGGATATGGATACTAAGATACAATTCATTAAAATGTTTTTAGTCCCTTTAGTCTTTTACATAGCCAGGCATACTTTTATCAACCGGAGGAGAATTTGTGGATAGCAATTAAAAAAAACTTGAAGGATTTTATCTGGGAAGGGAAGACAGCAAGGGTCAAGTGGGATAACCTGATTCTACCAATAGAACACGGTGGACTAGGATTACCTGGGTATTTTACAGCAACACAGTTAAGGCTGTTATACATAGCACAGACAGAAAACTATAATTCAAAGTGGAAAGGGATGATGCTGACGTAGGGAAGAAGGTCAAAGAAATAACGAGAGATTGGGATTTTGGATGCAGACTCTTAAGGAGAACAACCAAAATCATAGAGTTGTTATATTCATAAAATAACAGGGAGTAATCTAAGAATCAAACGAGCATGGAGAAAAGAGATTTTGCTGATAGAGTTGACTGTGGTCAGGGATACAGATAATAGGCAAGAGGGGGCTGGAATTTATTGGAGAAAACTGGCAAAGAAACCAAGGTATTGGGAACAAATAACTAGAAAGGGACAGGTGATAGAATGGAAAAGGCCAAAAATGTATTTGGACTGCAGGTTAGAGATTGCCTTCCCTCTCAAGGATTGATATCAGAATATAGACAAAGGGAAAGAAATAGGGGGCCTCCTAAATGCATGTCAAACGCTGGAAGAGGTTTTAATAGAAACTAGTAAAAAAAACTGCCCTTAAAAAAGGAATAATTACTAAAGCATATAAAATACTGTATGATAATTATAAGAATCAATCAGAGGAGCTTAGAAAGGATTGCGAAAAGAGATTGGATAAGCAATTCACAATGGGGGATATATGTATATTTCCCAAATATGCAATAAAGTCTAGAAGATTTAGGATATTTGCCTAGAAATATTTACATAGGTATATTTATACCCCAAGTAGACTCCAAAGAATTTTTCCTCAGGTGGATAGCAAATGTTGGAGGTTTGACGGGCAAGAAAGAAGTAGCTGGGAACAATTTTTTTTTGAGGTTTGATGAGCTGGCAGACTTTTTGGATACCCTGAGGACCGGATCGGACTGACTGGGGAGATGATTTTTTTTGAGTTATGTCACAGAATTGGAATTGCCTAGACATAGTAAAGCCTTGCCGAGTCTAATTATGGTGGTTGCGAAAAAAGCAATTACTAGAAAATGGAAATGAAAGTCTAGATGAGTTTTACTAGACGAAGTGAATATAGTACCAGGGATAAAACAATTGGAAATGGAATCTTTAGAAAAGGGAAGGAGCAAACTACATAAAAAAATGGGAATTGTGGGAACAGTATATGCAGAGCAGGAACGAGGTTTAAGAGGTAGGATTTGAATGAGCTATATAATGCTTATCTGACAATGACTAGAAGGTTTACATGTAATTTATAAAATTTACAACTACAGTCGTTTCAATAGTGTCTGTGATGTAAACTGCAAACTAAAGTGATATCATTTTGTATGTTTTTCATTTATATAAATGTAAGCCTGCCTTTGTCATATGTGGAAATTTAATAAAGATATTGGAAAAAAAAAAAGGTCCTTGATATTAAGTTAAAGCATATACATATTTTTCAGTTTAAATTTGGATTTCTTAAAGTCACGCACCAAGGATAGCCCTGAAGAGCATTTAATCAGAAACTAGGATGTCATGATATAGCATTTAATGTAGGCCTGCTATATAGCTGGCCTATAACAATACTACACGAGTTCTTCTACCTCACAATAATACTTTTTCACAGAATATTACATTTTTTATTTTATTTATTACATTTGTTAACCGGGTAGTGTCCGACTGGGCTAAGAGCTCATTTTCAACGGAGATTTGGAGAGAAAAGCTCCACAATAGGGCAATACAAACTTACATACAAACCATAGTAATTTATATCACAGAACAAGTTGAAATAAAGAATTTAAATATCCTGAGAAAAGATGGCCTTGAACTCAGACACATATTGGAAGAACAGGCATAATTATAACCATACAACATATAAATACATGAAAGTGTAGCAACAGAAATAAGTTATTCAGAAAACGAGCGAGTGGAAAGGGATGAGAAATTCTGTATAGAGAAGAAAAATAAGAAATTCAATTGGAGATGAAGTGGTGACTGGGTTGCCAGAAGCATCAGTAATATGCTAAGATAAGGTGGGAAAGGTGGGTAAAGTAATGGAAATGGGAAATATTTAGCCTGGAGAATGGCAAGAGCACAGCCAATGAGTAGGAAGATGATTCTTCAGGAGCGGTTTGAACACGTCGTGGTTAGGGTTTTTTGCTATGGTCTCAGAAAGAGTGTTCCAGAGTTTGGCTATTTTGTGAGAATAGAGGGAGTCACCATGAAAGTTGTGGGAGGGGATAACCTTTAGCATAAGTTTGTCAGAAGACCCAAGATTAGTACTAAGTTGGACTAAGTTGAAAATGGCAGGGCAGGTGCTAGGTTGATGGACTAAATTATAGGCTAAAGTAAGTTAATTGAGTGATAACAGGTTGGGGAGCTCTAGCCAGTTTAGCTGTGACACAGCTGAGCAGTGGTGACCTCTGAGGATGAGTTGTAGCATATTTGGCTATTTTATTGTAACATGATTCAAGGTTTTTGAGGTATGTCTTTCTCAGATTTGTGAATATGAGGGAACCGTACAAAAGGGTGGATAGGAGGTGTGAACAAGCAGTGACTAGCTTGGCGTTTGGGGTTAGGTATGACTTTGGCCCTGTATAGGGTGCCAGCTTTGATATGGACTTTTTTGATTGTCAGAGCAATATGTTTATCGACTTTTAGATTATCAATAGTAACTCCATAAAGTTTGTCTGGTTAATGGGTACTATCTCGGTTCTATTTGAGGAGATGATTGTGATGGGGACAGTGAAAGTTTGTGTTTTTTGTTTCTGAATATAATTATCTTAGTTTTGTTGGGGTTTAGGATTAGTTGGTGTTCAAAGAAGTATTTTTCAATGTCCTGAAAAGAAGTTTGCATTTTTCATTTAAGTTAAGGGGGTGAGGTGGCTGAGCAGATAAGAGTAGCATCATCTGCATACTGTACTATGGAGGCTTGCTGAGTTGAAGACATTATAACATAGTATAGCATAAAATGTGTACATTCTAATACTTCACAAAATAAATACGACTGCACTATAAAATGGCATTAAGCACATTAAAAAGTAACGTCAACTTTAGAAAACACACTAGTAACATATTACAAGTTTGTTGTATACCTACAGAGACCATCATGTTACATTCCCTACGGTTACTGTACTGTCAACATTTTAAACATGGGGTACACCTACCTATTAGAGAAACAAGCTGGATTCTAAGTAGGTGTGCTTGCCTCTTTCCAAAATCTTATTCTTGCTCAATTTCATTCCTTCAAACATAAGAAACATGAAAAAAATGTTACTTTTACCCCATCTTTTTCATCTTTGTGCACTGTCCTGACTGGGGCATCAGTTTCCATACTGTCACGGTGATCCGGTGACTCACAGGCCTCTTCAGATTTGACTGCATAACGTGTGTGGTCCAACAGTGTCACCGCTTCCTCCTTGATGGTAGTGCATGTGATGAGAAGCAGCTGCTGGTATTGCGGGATATCACTCACTGAAACACAGAAGCAACTGTTTTAGTCTCGAGACAAAACGTCAAAAAATTCAAATGTATTATGCAGCAACTTCAAATCGCCTGACCACTACACATCAGACAGACGCATAATTAAACAGACCCATTATCTACGGATACCAAGAACATTATTCTCCTACTATTCTTCTCTAAAAGTGTGAAAATGATACAAATGGCCCCTGTGACTTGAAATAAATTAATGTCAACAAACCACTTACTGCCACAGTTGAAGCAATGCTTTAGGTCACATGTGCTGCAACTTCCCTTCTAAAACGACAGAGGTACATGAAGCAGCTTCCTGTTTGATCACTACATTTCAGTGGAGGGAATGCATAAAACAAGTGTGGTAATCCAGATGTCTTCTCTAATAGCAACATATTTTATGGCTGCTTTCATTTTAAATTTAATAAGCTTCAATGGGACCAGACGGTGTCCCAGGGTGTGTCTTACACGAGCTCCAAAATGAACTAATCCCTCACCTAAACCCACTGTTCAAATTCAGCCTCTCTACAGGCTTTGTTCCCACAGAGTAGCGCACAGCAACAGTTATCCCACTCCACAAAGGTGGCGCCACTATGGACCCCGGGAACTATCGTCCTATAAGCCTGACTAGCCTGGTCTGCAAGCCTATGGAGCGCATCATCATGGAATTCATTAACAAAGACATTGGTAACCTTCAAACATTGGACCCTACCCAGTTTGGCTTTGTTAAGGGCAGGTCATGTCTCCTAAACCTGGTGGACTTCTTTGAGACAGTTACCAAGACTTTAGACGAGGGAAAGGAGGTCCACACAGCCTACCTAGACCTCGCAAAGGCTTTTGACACAATTCACCATTCTGGTATTATAGAAAAGCTCGCCAACCTGAACATAAACCCCTACGTCACGAAATGGGTTGCCAATTGGCTCACAGATAGAGCCCACACAGTGAGAGTTGCAGGCCCTAGGTCCAACTCTAAATCAGTTACAAGTGGCTTCCCCTAGGGCTCAGTCCTGGGACCCCCTCCTGTTCGGTATATACTTCTCAGAGATACAGGCAAGCACAGGAGGACTATGGCTGACCAAGTTCGCAGACGAGTGCAAACTGGGTACCATAATTGACTCTCCAGCTGATACAGACATCCTCCAGAAGGGTCTCACTGAGACGGATACCTGGTGACAAAATCATTGCCTCAAGCTAAATACCAAAAATTGCATAGTCATCCCCCTTTGGAAAAAAACAAAGTACCCGCGAACTACCACATACATGGTAGTCCCCTAAATACAGAAAATGTAATAAGGGATCTGGGGACCTAAGTAGATAGTAATCTCTCCTTCAATAATCACATTGCCAAGGTGGTTAGAAAACCTATGTGGCCCACCTAATCACAAAAGGGTTTGCATCTAGATAATAAGAGGTTATTGTGCCCCTTTACTCATCACTCATCAGACCCATCAGAGAGTACAACGCCCCATTTGGGATGAACCTTACAAGACACCTGCAACAGCTGGAAAGACCACAGAAGTAATTCACCAAGAGGATTGATTACTGGCCTCAAACATATGCCCTACGCAGCCTGACTGAAAAAGCTGTACTTGGTTGCATACCGCTTACTCAGAGGTGATCTCTGCCTGACATACAAGGCCATGTCCAACCCAGAATTGATGGGACATGCTCCATCTAAAAAAAAAACAAACTTTCAAGACCCACATGCTCTAGGGAACTACTCCTCAAAACAACGATAAATAGGATGTGCTGGAGAGAGAGATTCCTCTCCCAGAGACTCCCCATGCTTTGGAACAGGATTCCAATCTGTAATAGGCAAAGCCCCTCACGAACACTCTTCAAGAGAAACCTTGACGAGTGGCTGGGAAACAGAAAATTTACCCCGGGGATCACTGCAGTGGCTCTGCTGGACAGAGGCACAGGGAACTAATGGCTCTGCTGGACCGAGGCACAGGTAACTAATCTAACGGGGCGCCAAAAGCCAACACATTCTGGCTAGGCTTACAGATGCCATCAGGCAGACAGCCTAGTACTTACCTATGAACCCGAGACAAAAATGTGAGCATACATTGAAGGCACAGACAACCCATTACTAAACGAATTCCCAAGCTCTCTTCCTTTGGGTCATATTTATAATGGAATCTTCCACCAACCTTCTTTAAAGTAATCTACTTTTGCCTAGCAAATGAAAACTAGGCCAACTGTGTACTAATTGTAACATATGGCTGTGTAACACATCAAACTTGATGGTGAATCTTTGAGAAAGGTCACTTAACAGTAAATTTTAGCTTGTGTGTTCATCCACTTTCCATTCACTCTTTC
>NC_056750.1:338907229-338919729 GCF_019279795.1 Protopterus annectens
GTTTCTGAACCGTACAAGTTCTGGAAGCCAGACAAAAACTAATTCCTTTATGTCATGTGCAAAGGCACGCAGTAGCTTCTGCTCACTGCCACTCACAATCGCATATAACTACCTAAAGCATCTACACAGTCAAGTAATAGTAAGCTACATGACAGACCAACTGTTGAGGCCAAAGAGAGCTTTTAGATGGTGCTTTTAAACACAGACACTGGCAAGTTTTTCAAGGAGCCTCCTGAACAAAGGTGGACTGAAACATGAACATGTGGGATAAATGGAGGAGACTCCAACACTCTATGTAACAGGGATGAAAATTATCTTAACACATCTGCACAACTGTCCAAATATTTGGACACTCTACAAGGGCTAAGGGGGTTAAACTCCCATGATCTATGGAAATTAACAGGTCACACAACAGCCAGCACTAGGATGTATGGTAAATTTCTCTACTCACTCTTGTGAAGGCTTGTATAGACCACTAACTTTCAAGAGGCTTAAGGGGGAGAGTGGGTGTTTCCAGGCTGCTCAGATAGCATTGTTAATAACTGTCTCTATAGTGAAGGATGACCCAGGTCTCCTCAAATCTCTTCCCCAGAAATTCATCAAGCTGTTTATGGTAGGATGAAACAGGGGCTTGAGGCCAGTGTAATTTGCCCTTATAATCCTGATAGCCTCTTTAAAATGACAGGCCATCTGGAAAAGAACCATGGGACGAGGGGACTGGATTCATTGTTCTTACCTGTTTGAGACACAATGGCATCAAGATCATCCAACTCTTCTCACAGAATTTGACCATGAGGGAGTTTCATCCCTCTACTATCTACCAGGTAAGCTTGAATAAGGTGCTGTGTGAAAACAAGTGTGAGAAACATGTATGCCAGATGGCAGGAAACAAGCACACAATAATTTCCAAGCTAAAGGCAGAAGACACTGGAGACAGAATTGTACCAAGCCTGGCTCAAACTTTGGACAGTATTCCCTATGGGTATGATACAATGAGGTGAACACAAGCTCCAAACAATAATCAAACATCTACTTGATATCAACTTCTTGAGACATGAGTCCTGGCTCAGGACAATCCAAAAGATCCTCCCCCTCCTCAACTGGGTCATGCTGACCCAACACTACCTGTGATGATGTGTAGTAGTGCCAGCTGTGCCAGGAGGAGTAAAGCAGTGCATGTGTAATATATGCCAGCACATCTAGCTGGAATTTTATACAGAATTATACATCATTTTAATATCAAATTGATTTGTACAGATGCTTGTGTTAAAAATGTATTTGTAAAGTAGTTTGTGTTAAAAATGTATCAACAGTGGGTCTTGTTGGACATAAAAGAAATATACATGTATGTCAGACTGTATTGTTGTAACTGATGAAATGTATATATTTTAACAGAGGATACTGGAAAGAAAGGGGTTAAGCCCAGCCCAGCTAACCTTAAGAAAAACAGGCTGAAATTAAATGACTTGGTTTAGGCAATAAAGATTGTATCTCACAGGTCTGAATGCAGCCAGAGAAGCAATGTCTGTGAAATGTCTGGGCCGGGATCCTGCTCTACTGTCCTTAGTGGTGAACTAATTGCTATGCTGGGGTACTAGGGAATGGCTTGTTTCTGCAGGAAGGGTGGAAGTGCTGGAATTGTTTTAGTTTCCAGAAGCTGTAATAAACATTAGCTAAAGATCTGTATGTGTATTGTGATACATCAGTGCCAGATCTTCACTCAGTTTCGAGTGAGAGGGTAGTGTGGGAACCACAGAGTCAAGGGACCACAAGTGATGTCATTCTGAAGCCAGCACTGAAATTGTATTTGAATACTAGTGAGAGATGTGAGGAGTGCACTCTGTTTTTGGACCTGACAGGACATTCATCTACTTTCATCTTGCCTTGCTTTAAGTAAGTAACTTAAGAACATTAATTCTTCAGACAGTTAAAAAAATATAGTGAGATTAGCTAAATGTTTTTTCAGTCTGTATCTTCCCATCAGTGTTGTTTTTTTTATATTTGCTGCTATTGAAATTCTTGTGTTTATTGTAACTAGGCATTCAGTATTTTCATATTCTTTTTTTTAATTTTTATTAAATATACCTAAACCTTTCATTGTGGTTGGTCTTTTAGAAAATATTTAACGTTCGAGAGTACTTGCATTTCTTTAATGGCACTGTGGCTCCATGTTTCTGAAAGTCTGCTTGGTTAAACAGTACTATTTGCATGAGTATTCATTTTACTAAGTGTAATTGGGTACCATGGTAGTTGCCGTAAAGTAGCTGGCTTTGGGTGTTCTGACTGCAAGTAAATCTACCTTCTAGTATGATTGATGGTGGGTGAGCAGGAAAGCTGTGCCAGCCTTTCCCATGTGTGTGCGTATGTGAAAATCAAATCTCAAACAGTGTGTGTGTGACAGCTACTTTGAACAGGGACAAAAAGTACTGATTCCACAGACAGAGTAGTGGAGGACTTGGCTTGGAACACCCAGCTAAGGACTCAGCTCTATAGTGGTCAGTGGGGAGTCTTATTGGGGCCTGGAGAGAAAGCACAGCCCCAGGACTGCAGTGTGCATTCTCTGTGTGCGCTTAAGAGAAAACACACTTGGTGCAGACAGCTGCATCTGAAAATACTGTGTGTGTGTCTATTTTTCTGACAGTGAACGTTCCCCACCAGTGTCCATGGTGAGGACTGAGGCTATTTGATCACTGGCCCACGGGGAGTGGGGGGGGAGGTTGTCACACTACCTACAGGGATTGACCTCGGTCCAAAGTGTAGCTGCTCTGTGATTAGATGACTTGGGGAACTGCTCTCCATGATTAGGCTGGTTAACCTTTGGGATAACCATCCAAGGGTGGAAAAGTACAGTTGTGTACACTTACCATAAATGTAGATGTTCGAGTGCATTCACTGTTGCAGTCATTACATTTGAGTTATCCTGCTGGCAGGTTGCCCTCAGTCGGCCTGAATTCCAAAGTCTTGGGTCCTGCGTCGGTTGCTGTCACCTCTTCCTTGATGTCAGGTCGTCCGGGGTATAAAGGATGCAGCCGACGTCATTTTATTTAGTTTTTCTTGCCCCAGATGTTAGGTGCCCCCAAAAGGGTAGGCTAAAATTAGGTAAATAAAACATACATGCACCAAAATAATTTTTACCTTCCTCTATAAGCAAATACACCATCTAGATTGTATAGATTAGAGAAGTAAAGTTAAGTTCCAGCAAAAATAAAGGGGATGGTGGGTGGGTAACCTGGACTGCAACAATGAATACACTCGAACATCTACACTTATGATAAGTGTACACAACTGTACTATGTTCTTCGTGTTTTACTGCTGCAGTCATTACATTTGGGTTGAGTCCGAAAGCTATGATTGGGGGGCTGGTGCTAAACAGCATTAGGAGCAGCTATGAGGCCCTGAGGAACTGCAGTGGCAAAGCCTGCCCTGGATTTAGAGTAAAGAGGCAGATTGTAATGTTTTGTAAAGATATGCACTGAACTCCAAGTAGCAGCCTCCAAAATGTCTTTGGCTGGTACTCCCCTGAGAAAGGCTGCAGAAATGGCTGCAGCTCTGGTTGAATGTAGCCTAATGCCCTTAGGCACTGGTTTGCCATGTTGTCAGTAGCAGAAATGAATGCAGTGACCTATCCACTTAGAAATAGTCTGCTTGGAGATAGCCTTTCCTTGTGATGCTCTGGCATATGCCACTAGTAATTGCTCTTTCTTTCTGAAAACTTTAGTTTTGTCCAAGTAGAATCTAAGTTGTCTGTGTACGTCCAAAGAATGCAGAATTTTCTCCCCCTTGTTCTGTGGGTTTGGATAAAAAGTTGGCAAATGTATTGTTTGGTTAAGGGCTACACTGGATACTACCTTAGGCATAAATGTAGGATTTGTTCTCAGAGAGACCCTGTCGGGATAAAAAATGATAAAGGGTTCAACAGCCATGTGAGCCTGTAGCTCTGAAACTCGTCTTGTAGAAGTTATTGCTAGGAGCAGAGCTGTTTTCCAAGATAAGAACTTTATCTGAAACTCGTCTTGCAGAAGCTATTGCTAGGAGCAGAGCTGTTTTCCAAGATAAGAACTTTATTTCCACAGTAGCAGCTGGCTCAAAAGGAGGTAAGGTGAGTTTTTCCAAGACATAATTTAGGTCCCATGCAGGTGTTGGTGTTCTCCTTGGAGTCCTTAAGTTTTTGGCTCTTCTGAGGTACTGCCTTAATAAAGGATGAGAAAAGAGTGGTGGCTCTGTATTGTAATGAGCCGAAATGGCAGAGGCATGGATTTTAATTGATGAAAAAGATAAGCCTTTGTCCATCATCTCAGTTAAATATTGCAAAATCTGAGGAATATTTGGGACAGCTGTATCAGTTCCTTGAGCTTGGTTCCAAGAGCAAAATCTCTTCCATTTCCCAGCATAGGATTTTCTAGTACTAGGCCTTCTGGCTTCTAAAATGACATCCATCATAGCTTTACTGACAGGTGTGGTTTGTATGGCTACATTATCCGCCATGCTGCCAGGTTCAGAGTCCTGAGTTGGCTGTGCAGAATCTGATTGTTTTGTTGGGACAGTAGATGAGGTATTTGAGGTAAGGTCCAGGCTGGGCATTGGGACATGTTCCTTAGGATTGGATACCAGTACTGGGGTGGCCAGTCTGGGGCAATCAGAATAATTTTTGGTCTCTCCTGCCGGACCTTTAGGAGTACTTTGGGGAGGAGAGGCAGTGGAGGAAAGGCATATACTGATAGGTTTGTCCAGTTGAAAGAGAAGGCATCCACTTTCCAAGCTTGTCTGTGATAAGTCCTTGTGCAGAATCTTCTTAGTTGATTGTTTTGAAGGGAGGTAAATAGATCTATGTCCGGGTGTCCCCATTCCACTGTTACCATGGTGAAGACTTGTGGATCCAGGTGCCACTTGTGGGGATCCATGAGGTTTCTGCTTAGTTCGTCTGCCAGAGTATTTTCCTTTACTGGCAGGAATTGCGCCTGCAGATGAACTCGGTAAGTCAATGCCGTGTCCCATAAAGCCATGGCTAGTCTACATAGGGGGTAAGAATGAGTTCCCCCCTGCTTGTTTATGTACCACATTGACTGTGGTGTTGTCTGTCTTTATCAACAGTTGTCCCAGATGAAGTAGGTCTTTGAAGGCTGTCAGGGCATTTTGAACAGCTAGCATCTCTTTTTGATTGATATGTAGATGCTTTTGGTTTGTGGACCAGGTGCCCTGAATGCCTCTTCCTGCCATGTGTGCCCCCCCAGGCATAATCTGATGCATCCTTCGTTAGGCCCTGCCTGGCTGGGGGTAGTGTGAATGGCTGTCCCTTGTTTTGGTGACAAGCCTTTGCCCACCATCGAAATTCCTGTTGCAGGCAGGGTATTAGAATAATCATTGTTTCCAGACTGTGGCAATGTTGCGTCCAGACACTTTTTAGGTACCATTAAATTTTCCTCATATGCAGTCTTGCATATGGAATTAGTAAGATGCAGGATGCCATGAAGCCCAAAGCCTGCAGATGTTTTCTTGCAGATAACTGGGCCTTTGTTGCCATTCCTTGAAATAGGTAGTCAGTTGACTTTCTCTGGAGTGAGATAAGCCATCTGAGCAGTTGTATTTAAGCTTGCACCCAGGAATATTATCTCTTGAGAGGGTACTAGTTTTGATTTATTTTTCTTGACTGTGTAACCTAGGCAAGTTAAAAGTCTCATCACAAAAGTCAGATGCTGTAGTAGAATGTCCTTGTTCTCTGCTTGTATGAGGCAATCGTCCAAATAAGGACATATTTGTATTCCTCTCTGTTTGCAGTAAGCAATTACTGGTGCCAGGCACATTGTGAAGACACTGGGCGCAGTAGATAAGCCAAAGGGCAGTGCAGAGAATTGATAATGCTTTGAGCCAGCCTTGAATCTGAGGTATCTTCTGCATGATTGTCTGATTGGGACATGCAGGTATGACTCTTTTAGGTCTAAAGTCACGAGCCAAGCCTTGCTGCCCAGCATGGGCAGAAGCTGCTATAAGGTCAACATCTTGAATTTTGGTATATCCAGGAAAGTGTTTAGAATAGATAGGTCCAGTATTGGTCTCCATGCTTTGTCCTTTCTGGGTACTAAGAACAGTCTTGAGTAAAATCCTTGTCCCTACTCTTGCTGTGGCACTTGTTGAATTGCCCTCACGTCCATGAGAGCTGCGACTTGTTTTTGAGCCTCTGCCCATTAATTTTTTAGCAGGTCTGTCCAACTGTTTGCTCCTGGCAGGGTATGGAAATGAAACTTGTAGCCTTGTGACACTATGTCTAGAACCCATTTGTCTTGGGTTATAATGTGCCAATTTTGAGAAAAAAGTGCTAGTTTTCCCCCTAAGGGTGCTGCCAGAAGATAAGTGTTTGGTGCAGGCAGGGGGAAGTCACTGGGACTGTTTCCTGTATGGTTGGGATTTGTCTTCTCCATCTTTGGAGGTAAAGGCACTCCACTGCTTAGACCTGTAGGAACCTTGCGGCTGTTATCTGCCTCTAGGGCATCTGAATCTGCCCCTTTGAGGTCTGTCTGAGACTGGAAAGGACCAATTCTTTGTAGGCCAGTGCCTGCTAAATCTAAGTGGCTGTACCTGTAAGAAATCCTTGACCATTTGCATAGATTTAGCTTTGTCTTCCATTTTCTTTAACACCTCCTTCTGCCTTAAGGAGCATCTAATAATTTTGCTTTAACATGGTCAGGCAGATTTTGTTCCTTTAACCAAGCATGCCTCGTAATGACAGAACCAGTAACAGCGGCCCTGCAGAAGGCCTCAAGAGAATTGAACCCACAGTGCAAAGTATGCTTTCCAACTTGTTCAGCTGCATGCAATAAATCCTGCATTTCTTTGTTTTCGACAAATTCAGAATTAGCCATCATTTCCTGTTTAAGCAGTGTCATGATATATTGCTGATATTTGAGCATATGAAACTGGCAGTTTAAAGCCCTTATAACCAAAGTAGCAGATGTATAAATCTTTTTTCCTCATCTATCCAGTGCCCTAGAATCCCTGTCAGAGGGGGTAGGGTTTTTTGCAGTTGAAGCCTTGACCCCTTTCGGACCCTGTGAAATAGTTTCTGGGTCAGCAGTAGGGTTTTTGAAAAGGAATTTATGAGAGTCAGGGTCCCTGTAGTATCTGTCCAGCTTAACAGGAGCTGGACGTAGAGAGTCAGGGGTCAGACTAGACTCCGAGAACACATCATCTACAATGTCTAACACAGGTGGAATAGCTAGAGGCCTGTGTTGAGGTAGTAAAAGGAAGTCTCTGAGTCTTTTCTTAGATTCTGAAAAATCTTGGCTCTCCCAGTGGAAGTGCTCCCTCATGGTATGCAAGGTTTCTCCAAAAGAGTAGTCCTCAGGAGGAGAAGCTGAAGGAACTGACTCTTCAGCATCAGAATCCTAATAGGGGGGGAAGAAAATATTCCTGATCAGAAGAGGAATCAGAAGAAATGGAAACCTGATCTGAAGATTCATAGTCTGTATCTCTTGCCAAGGCCTCATCAGGAGGGGGGATGGGAACCCCTGTTCAAGGTAATTAAGTCTTCGGCCATTTTGAGCATCTGTTTTTTTGGGCATGGAAGCCTGTCCTTGTGGCTGGTGAACTTGTTTCTTTGCCTTTAAAGGTGTTTTAGCCTTGGTCTTTGATGTCGGTTAAATATATAATTGTTTGGGTCTGAATACACCCTCAGAAGCAGATGCCTGCTCAGCGGCTCCGGACACATCTGAGGGAATAATCTCCGAGGCTCCAATACCCTGAGTTTCCTGCGGCCTGGCTGACTCCACATGGGAGTCGGTAGTGGTCTGCGACTCTAAAGTAGCGGGTGTCAGAGGCTGCGAAAGTGCCTCACTGAGGGCCGACGACTTGCTTAGGAGAAGCTTCGTCGTCAGTTTTGGACCTCGGTTTCCTGTCTTTTTCTTTTAGTTTTTTGTGAACTCCGGTAGTCGGATGGCTATCCGACGACATTGTATAATTAAATCTTCGCCCAAAATAGCTTAATGCAAAATCGTACCGACACTTAATAGTGTGTTGGTTAAATCTAGCACAAAACTGACAACTAGCAACTTCGTGGTCAGGGCCTAGGCAAGGGATACAATAAGAATGAAATTCCTTATGAGGTATTTGCTTCCCACAAGAACTACAATTATTAACTTTTTCTGATATCGGTCTGGAGCAATAAAAAACTTTGCCCAATGGGGTATTTAGCTTTTAATGAAGACTTCGGATCTGAAACTCGAACATGAAAATCTCAGAAGTCGGCCGACTGGCACTTGCAAACTGCTTTTGCTTCGGGCACCGCGCGGCAAGAAAGACTGAATAAAATGGCGGCTGCATCTTTTATACCCCTGACGACCTGACGTCAGGGAAGAGGCGACAGCAACCAACGCAGGACCCAAGACTTTGGAATTCAGGCCGACTGAGGGCAACCTGCCAGCAGGATAACCCAAATGTAAAGACTGCAACAGTGAAACATGAAGAACATCAAGAGGCGTACGCCTTCCAGTCTTCGTATACTCTGCCAAGGTAGAAAATTAGTTCAAACTTGAATTCTTGCCAACCAAGAACATGCTCAGTGCCTGACACCTTGTTAAAGACCTGCTGAACCCCAGACTCAACCTGCTCACCATGGGTTTTTCCTTATGATGATGTTCCAGCTTACAACTGACACTGTATAAAGGATCTTCTGACAGAAACTCACATGAAAAAATCTTAATGGATTACAGTTTCTGCTTTAGTTTTCATCACTGTGCCCCTCTCTGACAGAAAGTCAGTGTTGGTGTGTCTTGACTAGCAATCTATGGTCACAAAAACAAAATGTACTATTCAATGGCATGAGATCCAAAATGTAAGAGCAGCAAAAGTACTGGCAGGACCGTGG
Source organism: Protopterus annectens (assembly GCF_019279795.1). NCBI lineage: Eukaryota > Metazoa > Chordata > Ceratodontiformes > Protopteridae > Protopterus > Protopterus annectens. Next base: position 338,916,087 of record NC_056750.1, read on the forward strand.
TGTGCATGCACTTATATAGCTGGAGCACTACATCACAAACAACCAGCATTGGTGAGGTAACATCTTTAAATGCAGAGCTTCTAAGGTTTTTGATGAAAGACAACAGGTGGAGAAGATGAATGCAAACAAGGACCATCTTTGGTGCAAGATTACTTAGGCATAAGGGAGCTAATTCTATCTCAAAATGAGGAAATACTTCTATAAGGAGAGACAGGTGATATAAGCTCTCCAAGTGAGTGGTGGACATTAAAGTGTACAGGGTCATTCAAGAGGTTCAAAAGGACTTGGCACAAATGGAATGAATTGTAGAGTCAGATGATGGGGTGCAACATTGCAGGATATTAGCTGCAACAACAAGAAGAGATGAAGTGGTGCTCCCTTATTACCACTAAAGCTACTGCAAAAATAAACTTTTTTCTTAACTTTAACAGAGGTATAGTTCTCATGACTGCCTTACCTGTCAAAGGTTTCACCTGCAGTACTGACATGATAACAGAAAATATTCTGGCTTTGATCTTTTCCACCATCTGCTGGTCCATCTGCAAGATGCTCTCCAGAATCTTGATCAGGGGCTCCAATACTTCAGAAACTGGAACAAGTTCTCTGTCAAGTGATAAAAACACAGTAAAACATTGCAAAATCTGTTCAGGCACTGATTAAGGTAAACTCCTTAATATAGTTTCTAATACTAAGGTTTAAGTGAGAAGAGAACTTAACAGACCTACTATCATAAAGTTTTGCTATGTGAGAATGTAATGCAACTATACATTTTCAGGTATTAAAATAGACTGTTTCCACCTATGCACTCCTCTCATAACCACAGATCCATACATTTTTCAAGTTGCTTAATTACTGAGCTCCCTTCCAGCTTCTGCCTGAAACAAATTAAAAAAAGAACACAGGACCAGCTTTCACAGATCCTTAGTATGAAGAACAGAAAGACCAGAAAGTAATAGCAATTATCATCATGAAAGGGGGAAGAGGGAGGACTCGGACCCGTCTGACACTAGTCCATGAAAATGTGGAGATACTGTTAAGCTTTTATGTAAATACAACTACCTTAAAAGGAACTAAAATTATTATGCACAACTGTAGAGAATGACAAAACCATGGTAGAAATACATTAGAAAAGCAGATTATGAAAGGACAGCCTTTCTTAATCTAGGCCCAGCCTAGATTAAGAATGCAAATCAAATCTAGGGAAGCAGTGTTTTGCAAAAATATTGGAAAAGGAATAAAAAAATGGAGAGATCATTTCCAGTCCCAACTTTTCATACACAAGTGTCACAGTTGGAAAGTTGCCTGGATAGAGTTACTTTGATAATCCTTGGCTAGCTGCCATAATGGCTAAAGGCCTTTGCCGTCCCATGTACAAGGTACAGGGTTCTATCCTGACCTCTGGCCAATGCCTGTTTGTAGTCTGCATGTTCTTCCCTGTGTCTCTCTGTAGGATTCCTCCCACCTCCGAAAAACATGCTGAGTGCTTCCATCTCAAACTCACTCAAGAATGGAGTTGTGGGCAGCAGCACAGACTCTAGAAATTGACCTATAGGAGGAAGAGGTGTACAGACCAACCGCTTTGGGCATCTCATGTGGTGCACATTGTTCTCAAGACAGGAGAAAATGAATCACAGACTGTGCCCCATTGCAAGCCTAGCCACGCGACTGTGTAAAATATATCTCTAGGTGATCTGGTCATGTTAACTAATGTCACCAAATGGACATGGGTACTTGCTGGTGATAAGTGGGTTGTAACCTATTCAATCAATGCCAATGGGAGGGATGCATGTGCCCCTACTGTTCAGTGTGGGCAGCCATAAAGCCCAGCAAATCTTAAGCCTATATGTTACTGGCAAACCAGTGTCCAGTAGTCAGGCTTGGATTACCTGAGATAGCTCTGTTGAGTGAAACTGGATGTAAAAAGTACAGTTGTATACACTTACCATAAATGTAGATGTTCAAGTGTATTCACTGTTGCAGTCATCACATTTGGGTTATTTGCTTGCAGTAGCCCTCAGTCGGCCTGATTAACAAAGTCTTGGGTCCTGCGTCTGTTGCTATACTTTTTCCGTGACGTCAGGTCATCAGGGGTATAAAACATGCAGCTGACGTCATTACATCAGTTTTTCTTTCCCCAGATGTCAAATGCCCCCCTAATGGGAAGCCATTAAATCTATAAATATACAAGGCTATACCTCCAACAAAAACCAAATACACCAAAAAGCTTTTGAGCATAGTAAAGGAGAGTAGAGGTATAGCCAAAAAAGGTAAGGGGGCTGGAGGGAGGGTAACCAGGATTGCAACAGTGAATACACTCTAACATCTACATTTACAGTAAGTGTACACAGCTGTAATATGTTCTTTGTGTTTCACTGTTGCAGTCATCACATTTGGGTAGATTCCCAATGCTAAGGATGGGAGGAGGGATTTACATAGCATTAGGACCAGCTATAAGGCCCTGCAAGACTGCTGTGGCAAAGCCAGCTCTAGATTTAGAGAAAATTGGCAGATGGTAATGCTTGGTGAAATTATGTGCAGAACTCCAGGTAGCAGCTTCTAGGATGTACCAGGAAAAGTCTCGAGTAGAAACCTTGTCCCTTTTCCCCTTCTGGTACCAACTGAATAGCCCCCATGCTTAAGAGAGAAAGTACTTGCTTTTGGGCATCTGCCCACTGATTTGGGGGTAGATCTGGCCACCCTCTTGGTGTTGGTAACGTGTGGAAGTGAAATCTGTATCCCCTGGGACACTACATTTAAGACCCATTTGTCCTGGGTAATGAGTTCCCAGTTCCTTTCATGAAGAGCAATCTTTACCCCCAAAGGGGTAGTCAGTTGAGAAGTGCTTGGCGGTTTTAAAAATAAGTCATTGAGACAGTTTACCATAGGGGGGTTTTACTACACCCAGATTAGGAAGTGGAGGCCCCCCACTGCTTAGTCCTGTGCACACCCTGGGACTGAAGCCTGGGAGCTCTCCTGGATCTGGTTTTGGACTGAGAAGGTCTGGAAGAGGCAGGAAAGGACCAATTCTTTGAAGGCCAATGCCTACTAAAACTTGGAGGTTATACTTGTAAAAAATCTTTAACACTTTGAATAGATTTAGCTTTTTCCTCCATCTTTTTAAGAATAACTTCTGCCTTGTTGCCAAACAGGCGGTCCTGGTTTAAGGTAGCATCCAGTAATTTTGCTTTAACATGATCTGACAAGGATTGCTCCTAAAGCCAAGCATGCCTTCTAAGTACAGACCCAGTTACAGCAGCCCTGCAAGATGCCTCCAGTGAATCAAAACCACATTGCAAAGTATGTTTTCCAACTTGTTCAGCTAAATGCAGTAAATCCTGTAAATCCGTATTTTCAGCACAATCAAGAATCAACATCATTTTCTGTTTAAGCAATCCAATAATATGCTGCTGATACTTTAACATATGAAACTGGCAGTTTAAGTCCCTAATGGCCAAAGTTGCATAGGTGTATACGTTCTTACCCAATCTATCCAGCACCCTGGAGTCTCTATCAGAGGGGGTAGGATTTTTGGCAGTAGTAGCTTTAATGCCCTTGGGTCCCTGGGAAATGGTCTCAGGATCTGCAGTAGGATTGTTAAAAAGGAATTTATGCGAGTCAGGGACCCTGTAACATCTATCAGGTT
>NC_056750.1:338929729-338982229 GCF_019279795.1 Protopterus annectens
CCTCAGAAGGGGAGGCCGAGGGGATAGATTCCTCTGCATCAGAATCCTCGTAGGCCGAAAAGGCCTCCTCCTGGTAGTCCGAGAGAGCAGAGCCATCAGAGGCCTCCTCTGAGGAGTGGGGATCAGAGGGCTCAACCCTGGGCCTTTTGTCTGGAGGAGGCTGAGAGCCCCTAATTAAGGAAATTAGGTCCTCTGCTAAACTTAGAATATGCGAACCTGTAGTGGGTCCCTGAGGAATAACCCTGGGAGGCATAGTTTTTGTGGGTTTAGCAGCTTAAGCCCTGGTGAATGCCTTTATGGACATGGATGCAGGAGGCCTGGCTGCCCCACGTGCTGGTGTAGTTTTGTCTAGAGGAATGGTGTCAGAAGTTTCCAAAACACCAGTTTCTGAAGGAAATTCAATAACCGACTCAGCAGGGGCCTCCGGGGCCGAGGTTGTCGGTTGAGCGGTTTCGGTGGATTGAAGTACCAAGGACTCTGTTTCAGCCGAGACCGAGACACTCACGGTAGGCCTGGCCGTGGTTTCAGCCGAAACCACGGCCCGCGTGTGTCGGTCCTTGTCCTTCCGTTTCTTAAATGGGAAGTCGGAGTCTCCGACGGCATATTGTAAGCAAAACTAGCCCCAAAAAATTCCTCTGCGAACTCCGCCCGACGTCTGAGAGTGCGTCAGTTGAAGGAAGCACAGGCTGAACAGGCCGAGACGTCGTGGTCTGGGCCTAGGCAGGGGAGGCAGTAAGAGTGGAAATCCTTATGAGGTATTTGTTTCCCACAAGTTAAGCAATTATTAATTTTATCTGACATCGGCCGAGGCAAGAAAGAGTCCCCAACGGGGTACTTAGCTTTTTGAAGTCTTCGGTAGCTGAATTACAGGAGCTGGCCGACCGGCACTTGCCAACTGCTTCTGCTTCGGGCATCACGCGGCAAGAAAGACTGGGGAAGATGGCGTCGGCTGACGCTTTTATACCCCAGGCGCTCTGACGTCGGGGAAATGGCGACATCAGCCGACGCCGGACCCAGACTTTGGAATCCGGCCGACCGAAGGGCTGCCTGAGGCAGGACAACCCATATGTGATGACTGCAGATGCATCCTTGTAGGACATCACCTCTAAGTAGACGATAAGAGACTGAGAACAGCTGAAGTTTCTTGAGTCTGTCCGTGTAGGACATGTATTTAAGGCCTAGGATCCTTTTTGTGAGGTACTTTTGTGGCCTCTCCAGCTGTTGTAGGTGTCTGGGCAGGTACATGCCAAATGGGGCATTATATTTGATGACTGGTCTAATGAGGGATGAGTAGAGAGGGATGATGACCTCTTTCTTCCTGGATGCGAAACCTTTGGTTATAAGATGTGCCACGTAGAAGGACTTTCTGACCACAGTGGCTATGTGGTGGTCAAAGATGAGGTGGCTGTTGACCTGGGTGCCCAGATCTCTTATGGCCCATTCAGTGCTCAGTGGGCTCCCATCAACATGATAATTTGTGAGAACGGAGTTTTTTCCAAAGGGGATAATGCATTTTTTGGCTTTAAGCTTCAGGCCATGGTTCTGACACCAGTCATTGGTCTTATAAAGACTCTTTTGTAGGATGTCTTCATCACTTGGGGAGTTGACAAGGATTCCTAGCTTGCAGGCATCAGCGAACTTGGTCAGGCAGAGTCATTCTGTGTTAGCCTGGACTTCTGAGAAGCAGCTGCCAAACAGGAGTGGGCCCAGGACAGAGCCCTGTGGGACTCCACTCGTGACTGGTCGACAGTCTGACTTGGAATAAGTAATTTTCACACTGTGGGTCCTGTCTGTGAGCCAATTTGCAACCCAGCTAGTGATGTAAGGATTGATGCCTAGTTTGATGAGTTTATCAATGATACCTGAGTGGGGAATAGTATCAAAAGCCTTGGCCAGGTTGAGGTAGGCTGTTTGCACTTGCCTTATCCTCATCCACAGCCTTGGTGACTGCCTTGAAGAAGTCAACCAGGTTCAGCAGGCAGGATCTCCCCTTGACAAAGCCAAACTGTGTGGGTCAAGAGTTTGGAGATTGCCTATATCTTTGTTAAGCAGGTCCATGATGAATGCGCTCCATAGCTTTGCATACCAGACTTGTCAGGCTAATGGGACGATATTTCCAAGGGTCTGTAGCTGCTCCCCCTTTATGGAGCGGAATGACTGTAGCAGTGCGCTATTCGTTAGGGACATTGACTGAGGTAAGGCTGTGATTGAACAAGACACACGGATGTGGTGCCAGTTCGTTTTGTAGCTCATGTAGGACGCACCCAGGGATATTATCAGTCCCATGGATGCTGTATTCTTGGTTTTGGACAATGCAGCTTTTACCTGTGCCACAGAAATGGTGGGTACCAGGCTTTCTTCTGGTATTGTTATAGGGCCCTTGGCAGGGGAGACAGGGGTACAGTTGGCACTGAATCTGTCAGCCAGTATGCTGGCTATATCTGTTGACTCAGTATAGGAGGTGCAATTGTGAAATAACGCAAATCTGGGTATTGTGTTGGAGGCATTTGATATAGCTATAGAAGGCTTTATGGTTGTTTTTGGTGTCAGCCGCAATTCTGCCTTCATGGCTTTAGAGAATTTGATAAGTGATCCCAGCTTTTTGTTGAGACTGATAAGGGAGGTTTTTCAGTCTTGTGACTTCATTTTTTTCTGCAACAGTTTCTTCCTTCTGCTGTAGAGTTTACTGATGGCTGGGGATCACCACACTGGCTTTTTTTTTTTTTTTTTTTTTTGAGGAAAATGTCTTAGTTCTATTTGTAAGGCAAGGTCTACGCATTTGTGTACGTGCTCGTACAGTGCATTGGTGTATGATTCGGCAGTCATGTAGCTATTTTCCTTAGCATGGGTGCCGCAAAGTTAGCCACCTCTGTTTTTAGGAGCCCAAAGTCGGCTTTAGGAGAAGTTTTCCAGGGTGGTCACCTTAGCGGGGATTGTAGGTGAGATGGAGATTTCCATGGTGATCATTTTGTGGTCGGATTTAACCAGGGAGGAACTGACTATAGGCGTGGAGCAATGGTCTCTCATGTTGGTGATAACCAGGTCGAGGATGTTGCTTCCTCTAGTAGGGGGGTCAGAATGAGCTGGTCCAGGGCATTGGAACTGATAAATTCCAGAAAGCGTCAGGCCTGTACATTGGTACTTGAACAGTTTTCCCACTTGATGGAAGGGCAGTTGAAGTCACCCAGTATGACAGTACTGCGTTGGACCTCGCTAAATTCCAGGGTGCTTACGAACTTGGAGTGAGAGTCTAGGGGCATGTTTGGGGTTCTGTAGCAGGCTATGACTTGTATCGACATCTTACCCAGTGTTATTTGTACCTGAAGTACCTCAGATGCATTATGCTGAGCTACCAGTCTAGAGGTTTGCGTATCCTTTAAGAATATGGAGACACCACAGCCTTTGGAGCTTACGGCCATATTCTGGGGTCGAAAAGTATGGAATGAGGTTTTGGCCAGGAAGTGCAGGGGTGCTTTCTGCCTCTTTAAATCAGATCCCCATTACAGCATAGATGTCATTCTCCATTTTGAGAGAGCTTCGAGTGAGTGCATCTTGAGATTTAGACTTCTAGCATTGAGCAGCATGACCCTCAGACTGCATTTATTTGTAGCTGTTACAGTGGAATTTTGGTCTTTGGAACACTGCCTAAAAAAGGCACTACAGGGGTGGCAAGAGCTTTACTCAGTATTCAGAATCCCATGGGTGACAGATGCAGGCCATCTCTGGCAAAGCATCTGCCTCCTTAAACCAGGTCTCCGTTACAGCATAGATGTCATTCTCCATTTTGAGGAGAGGTTCTAGTGAGTGCATCTCGAGATTTAGACTTCTAGCATTGAGCAGCATGACCCTCAGAGTGCATTCGTTTGTAGCTGTTATGGTGGAATTCTGGTCTATGGAACACTGCCTAAAAAGGCACTATAGGGGTGGCAAGAGCTTTAGCCAGTACGCAGAATCCCAGGGGTGACAGACGTAGGCCATCTCTGGCAAAGCATCAAGGTCTGTTGATCATGTCATCCCAGGCAGATACTGGATCCCAATAGAATGACACCAGAAACTTAAGACAATTGTGAAGTCAGTCATTTTTCTGCTCGTACTGTGGTATTCTGGGTGATGGTAGAATACTGCTCAGGGCTAGGGTCATAATTGCCTGGGCCACAATCTGAGAGTTCCATCACATCTCTTTTCATGTAGTCCAGGGAGGTACGTCTCAGGTCATTCACACCCACATGGACAATGAGTCATATTTTACCTGTTGTGGAGTGAATTGAGTGTATGTGTTATGTGGTGTTTCCTGGCACCGGACTGTCACTTTCTCCTTGCTTAACCTAGTGAATGGGACATCAGTGTGCCTCATAATTGAGTTTCCTACGATAAGTACATTAGGCAAAGTGTTTTGCCTTAAGAGCATAGGTTGAGGGGCACACTGTGGTGGTGAGTCATGTGTTCTGGGATTGGTGTTGTGGTGGTTGACTGTGTTTCTGTCTCGGGGGTCTCTGGGTAAATCTGTATTGAGAGTCTCTGCGAAGGTGGGTGTATGGTTTATGTTTTTGTGTGTGGGTTGTGATGGTTGGTGTTTTGAAGGGCTTTGTGTTCTATGTAGTGAGTTGCAGGTGTTGATCTTCTTTTAATCAGCTAGTCCGGTCTTAGTTGGAGCATACACTGCTTCCAATTTGGTGATATAAGTGCATCTCTCACATGTATGATTGTTGGGAGGTAAGAGGAGAGGGTTGTCTGTGTACATTAAACAGTTGCCACACTGTCTCAGAATGCCCAAGTGCACCAGGTTAGCAGTAGAAAGCACAGGGAATTACCCTACAAACATACCAGGAGGGGTGGTCATAACTAACAAGTACTGGTGCTGTTACTGCGTAGGAACAGCTAGTGCTGATAGTACCTAAGTGTGCTACAATAAATGCTACAAAAGCCTGTTAAAGTGCTAGCTGATAAAGCTAACTGAAGTGCAAGTAAAAGAACAAGCACGTTCTAAGGGAAAAATTGAACAGCGGACTTTCTGGCACTGGTAATAGTTTACTTCAGCTGAGCACCGCTGATTGGTGTGCAAACCCACGCAAACACGGGCTTTAAACCAGAAAGTTTAAATGGATGGAAAAACTGCCCAAACGACCAATAAACTACAATTTCTGGTTCAGAAACCACTCCTCTTATGGTAGATAATCTACCTAGTGCTTTACTGCTCCCAGTGGTAAGCTAGAAGGCTTCTCTCCAACACAAAAATGTCTGGGGGGCTCAGAAACTTACAAAACAGTCCTGGATACAGCAAATCTGTATCTGGACTAAAATAGTTACAGGAGAGGTGAGAAATAAGCTTAGAATTTTTTTTTTTTTTTGCAGAAAAGCAGTTACAACAGTAGCAAAAACACTTTAAATGCAGTACAATCTAGCACATTTGAGTGTGTAGCAATATTAAGACAAAAAAGTTTAAATAAATGCAGATAAATTAAAGACGACAAAAAACAAGTGCAGAGAGCAGTAAATTAATAAAAAAAATCAAAATGGAGGCACTTAGAATATCTCTTTCTCCTTCCTGTTGCTCTTGTAGTCTGCCAGAAACCAAAACTGGATCCATGGAGCTTAAATAACACTTAAAATTTAAACAGACTTCTCAAATGTTCTCACTGCATTAGGTGAAATGAACTAATGGCACTAGACTGGGAGGAGTGTCCCAGATCAAATTTACAGTAGGGGTGGGCAACTACAAAGCCACCAAGTATAAGAACAACACACCAATAGGGAGGAAGGGTGGGAAACTATGCTATAGCTACTAGCTACACTAAGTCAGAAAACACTACAGAAATGTTCATCACAGCAGAAAAACAGCAGTGAGCCACTAAATGAAAGTTTTAAGCAGAAAGGAGCAAGGAGACTCTACAGAATGTTTTTAACTGCAAACAAATCAGTTGTATGATGCACTCCTTGTCAGGAAATCAGAACAAACAGATGCTTAACAAATGGAGAAAATTTCCAGTTAATACCTCTCACACAGTGAAACTAGCTAAAAAAGCTTTACAAACAGTGACAGTAACGAACTAAAAAAGCTTTACAAACAGTGTGACAGTAACAAATGTGATTGAACAGGCTCTGGGCAGACAATTTTAGTACAACCGTGCAGATTAGTTAATAGCAAGAAAATACACTAAAAAGTATGCAGCAGACAATAAAAAGTGCTATAAATGGCTAGAATAAGCAATAACTAGTAAAAATAAACCAGAAAACAGGATATTTACTGCTATATATCACAGATCAGAGTTGTGGTCAGTGCCTTTCTCAGCTCAGCTCAGTGTGTATAGACAGAAATCCTCTCAAAGGTAGGACTTAAATACCAGAAGGTTCAAATTTGCTTCAGATAAGATCTTTTGGATTAAGGAAGGATTTGTTCTCAATGACACTTTTTATGGAAAACGAGAAAGGTGGCTTTCATGACAGCACTTGTAACTCACAAATTTTTTCAGCAGATACAATGGCAATTAGGAAAACTGTTTTCTAGGTAAGGTACTTAAGGTCTACTGATGCTGCTGGCTCAAAGGATTTCTGAATCAATGACAATGTAAAATCGTGACATTCCATGGAGGAAATGGGTCTTGAACTGGAGAACTTGGCAAAAAAACTTCCTCTGAAGAAAGCTTTACATATTCTAAGGGAAACAATGGAAGTGCCATTATGGCCTAGGTAAAAGTTTGAAATGGCAGCCATCTGACCTTTTGTGGCAGGAAAACTAGATCCTTGGTGAAAAAGTTCTGAAAGAAATTTCAATATCAATAGCATAGGGGTAGAAAAGAAGTCTAGTCCTTTTGATCAGGCCCAAGTAGAAAATCTTCTCCATTAAGTTTTATAAGCCTTTTTGGTTGACTGCTTTTGAGAAGAAGAAATTATGTGAAGTACTGGAGAAGACAGGCTGGCATCTCTGGCTACTGTTAAAGCAGGAGAAACCACATAGTTAACTTTATGGCTTGCAGGTCCAGTACAGGCATCCCAGAGGGTGACTCCGAAGATCTGGAGTGGGATCCAGTACCCAGGGTGGGTATAGCAAATGTGATGAAAGTAGGGGAACCAAAACTGCCAGGGCCAGACTGGGGCAATGAAGATCACCTAGGTTTTGCATTTTGTGGCTTTCTGTATGAATTTTGTCAGAAGAAGTATAGGTGGGAAAGCATTGAGGAGAACCAGGGTCCAAGTGTGGACTACAGCATATCTCATGACTGTCCCCATAGACGGATGAGGGCAAAGTAAGTGCTACACTTGTTGATCAAGTAGGAGACAAAGAAGTCACCGCAAAGCTGGCCCCAGTGGCTGAAAATCTATGCTGCCACCGACTCAGACACCATTCGTGAGACAATGGGACTGCTCTTTTCAATTTGTCTGCCAGTACGTTTGACTTCCTAGGAATGTGCACTGCTAGCGTTGGGAACACATCACCAATAGCCAGACTCACATGGACTCCCTGCAAAGTAGATATGATCTTGTTCCCCCTTGTTTGTTGATGTAGCATGCCACTGATATGTTTGTCCATTTGAATGGATTTCACAACCTTGTGTAGATGGTCCTGAAAAACCTGCACTGCTAGCAGGACTGCTGTCATCTCCAAGATATTTATGTGAAGTTTGGCCTCCAAAGGCGACGAAGTACCTTGAACAGTCTTCCCCTTGAAAGGTCCTCACATCCTAGAAGGGAAGTATCCATGGTTACTGTGGTCTGGGGTGTTTGTGGAGAAATGGCTCTCCTCTCTGTGAATGATGGAGAGGTTATTCACCCCCCTTACATGGTTTCTGCATACCTGAGTGAGAGAAATTCTGGTATGGAGTTGATAAAAGCTCTGTGACCACTGGTCTGAGAGAGCTCAGTGTAACACTTTCCAGTAGTCTCTCTCCTTTGATGGTCACATCGCCATAGTAGTCAGGAAGTCCTTCTATGTGGCACACCTCATCATAAAAGGGTTCTCATCCAGGAAAAAAGAGGTAATTGTTTTGCTCTACTCGTCACTCATTAGACCCATTATAGAGTACAACGTCCCTTTTGGAATGTACCTCACAAGACATCTGCAGCAGCTGGTAAGACCACAGAAGTACCTCACAAAGAGGGTTACTGGCCTCAAACAAATGCCCTACTCCGTAGCATATCGCCTACTCCGAGGTGATCTCTGCCTAACATATAAAGCTATGTCAAACCCAGAGTTGTTGGACATGCTACACCTAAAGAAATCCCAATCCCTCCAAGCTACACGCTCTAGGGACCTAAACTTTGTCACCACAATAAACAGGACATGCTGGAAGGATAGATTCCTGTCCCAGAGACTTCCTATACTCTGGAACAAGCTACCCATCTATGTCTAGCAAAGTTCTTCATTAGCACTCTTCAAGAAAAATCTTGATGAGTGGATGGGAAATAGGAAATACACCCCAGGGATCACTTCTGTGTCTCTGCTGGACAGTGGCACAGGAAAATAACTTTCTTGGGTGGCGTAAGCTATGGTACCTTGCCTGCTAGGCTTACATAGGCCCTTGGGCCGATAGCCTAGTACCTACCTATGAACCTATAAGTGATATCTCACCAGTGGAACAAAACTGATGGTAGTGGTCATCAGATCTAGTAAACAAAGAATCAGTCTTACTTGTGGACTAGAATGCTGAATTACCCGAGAAGCCACCAGTGTTAACGACAGCACTTTTGCTGCTAGGAGTTTGGCAATCTGTAAAACTGTGTTGATATTACATTCTATGAATTCTATCAGATGGCTTTTTGCATGGGTGATTGTTATCCCTAACTGATCTGTAAGATGGAGTAGTAATGCTTGATGTTGTAGCAGTAGATCTCTGGAATTAGCAGCTAGGGACTAACTGTCTAGACAAGGAAAGACTTAGATCCTTTGCAGTTGTAGAGGAGCTGCTACTACTATGGCAATCTTGGTGAGCATCTGGGGGGCTGTGTTGAGATTGAATGGCAGTTCTATTAACTGGTAATGACTGGGCTCTCAGATGGAAATGGAAAAATCTCATTGACTGCCTTTGAATCTTTATATGGTAGCAGGCATCTTGGAGATCTACAGAGCACATCCAACTGTCCCTCCTCAACAGAGGTAGTATGGACTGCACAGTGATCATCCGGAACTTCATCTGTTTGACAAATTGATTGAACTGGCCGAGTTCCAATATTAACTTGAGATCCCTTGTTCTTTTTCAGAACTAAAAAGAACCTGCAAAATACTCTGGATTCTAACTGGTGGTGGGGGCGGCTGTTGGATGACTTTTTCTACGAGCTTTGTAACTTTTGTTGCTGTAAATCCTAAATGATCAGGGGGAACCATCAGGAATCTTTAATCTATTCTTTGGTGGATATAAAAAGGGAATGATATAGCCTCTGGCGATTGTCCTTAACATCTGGGAATCTAAAGTAACGTTTTGCTAGGCTTGTGGGTACAACGTTAAGTGCCCCCAGAGTGTGGGCAGCCAGGTAGCCCTTTAGGGGTGCTGGTATGGTTTCTCGGTGAAGGAACTATGGAAACCCTGATTCTACAATCTACCTCTGCTTCTAGGAGAACATCCATTTGAGTTACCTCCTCCTCTGCCTTGGTGGGGTGTCTACTCCTAGGATTGTCGTGGTGAAAACTCTGCGATTTCCTGAACCACATTTTCTTACCTCCCTTTTGATTCCCAGAATAGAATTCCTGTGAGGTGAATAAATGAATTCATACGGAAAATTGGGTCTTGTCAGCTTGCTCACTCTTGGTTAAGTGTCTCAAACTTTAGGTCCAAAAAGAGAGGAACAATCAAAAGTGGCATCAGTAAAGGATGCCATGATGCTTTCTGTGACATAGAGGAACATTGCAAGGTAGAAATTGAGTGTCCACTATTTCTTGGACATCCAAAGGCACGTTGCCTGAGAGAGACTTATCAATCTCCTTGATCAAGTCCCTCTGAAAATGTGTCAAGTATGCAATGTAGTTCAGTGCTCTGGCAGCAAGGGTCACTGACGCATAAACCCGTTTTCCTAATCTGTCAAACACTCTCGACTCTCTGTTAGAGGGATGGACAGAAGAACTCTCCTCATACAGTTGTCTCTGTGGCTACAGCTACTACCATGGCATCCATTGGAGGCCCTTTTGACCAATGCTTCCTATCTTTTGGGGTTGCTAAAATTGTCAGTTTTTAGGGATTGGTTCTGTAAAAATCAAAGTCATTCCATGACCTCTATGCAATGAGATACATGAGCGCATCTTGAGGGGAAACCACCAAGGATACAGATGAGCCAGACACAAAAGCTCAGAGAGAAACAGATTTATCTGGGGAAGGAGTTTCAGTGGATGAAAAGTACAGTTGTGTACACTTACCATAAATGTAGATGTTCGAGTGTATTCACTGTTGCAGTCATTACATTTGGGTAATCTGCTGGCAGGTTGCCCTCAGTCGGCCTGAAGATCAAAGTCTTGGGTCCTGCGTCGGTTGCTGTCTCTTCTTCCATGCTATCAGGTCATCAGGGGTATAAAACAGGCAGCCGACGCCATTTTCTTTAGTTTTTCTTGTCCCAGATGTCAGGTGCCCCCCAAATAGGGAGTAAAAATGTATATATATATATATATATATATATATATATATATATATATATATATATACAAATGTAACAACATAACATTTACCTTTATCTAAAACCAAATACACCACAAAGGCTGTAGAATATAGTGAAGGAAAGAGAATCTCCAGAATAAAGGGGGATGGCGGGTGGGTAACCCGGACTGCAACAGTGAATACACTCGAACATCTACATTTACGCTAAGTGTACACAACTGTACTATGTTCTTCATGTTTCACTGTTGCAGTCATTACATTTGGGTAGAATCCCAAAGCTATGGATGGGAGGCTGGAACTAAATAGCATTAGGAGCGGCTATAAGGCTCTGCAGAACTGCAGTGACAAAGCCTGCCCTGGACTTAGAGAAGAGAGGCAAATGATAGTGCTTTGTAAAAGTATGCACAGAACTCCAGGTAGCAGCCTCTAGAATGTCTTTGGTTGGTAACCCTCTGAGAAAGGCTGCTGATGTAGAGGCAGCCCTGGTGGAATGTGACCTAATGCCCTTGGACACCGGTTTACCATGAAGCAAGTAGCAGAAACGAATGCAGTGGCTTAGCCACTTTGAAATAGTCTTCTTTGAAATAGCCTTTCCCTGTGATCCTGCAGCAAACGTCACCAGTAGTTGCTCAGCTTTTCTTGGAGATTTGGTCCTGTTTAAGTAGAATCTTAGTTGTCTGTGCACATCCAAGGAATGCAGAATCTGCTCCCCCTTGTTCTGTGGATTTGGGTAAAAAGTTGGCAGGTGAATAGTTTGGTTAAGAGCCACACTGGATACCACCTTAGGCATAAAGGAAGGATTGGTCCTGAGGGACACCCTGTCTGGGTAAAATATAATAAAAGGCTTCACAGCCATGAGGGCCTGCAGCTCTGAAACCCTTCTTGCTGAAGTGACTGCCAGAAGTAAAACTGTTTTCCAAGATAAAAACTTTATATCTGCAATAGCAACTGGTTCAAATGGAGGCAGGGTGAGTTTTTCCAACACAAAACTGAGGTCCCATGCAGGAATTGGTGATCTTCTGGAGGCCTTAAATTTTTGGCCCCTCTAAGATACTGTTTTAACAAAGGATGAGAAAAGATCAGTGGCTCTGTGTTGTAATGAGCCAAGATGGCAGAGGCATGGATTTTTATTGATGAAAAAGATAGACCCTTGTCCAGCATCTCAGTTAAGTATTGCAAAATCTGAGGAATACTTGGCTTTGCTGTGTCTGTTCCCTGTGCTTGGTTCCAAGCACAGAATCTCTTCCATTTATCAGCATAAGATTTTCTAGTACTAGGCCTTCTGGCTTCCAAAATGACATCCATCACAGATTTACTGAGAGATATTGTTTGAATAACTACATGATCAGCCATGCTGCCAGGTTCAGAGTTTGGAGCGGATTGTGCAGGATTTGATTGTTTTGCTGAGACTCTAAATGAGGTATTTGATGCAAATACCAAGGAGGGAGTTGAGACACATTCCTCAGGATTGTGTACCAGTGTTGGTGAGGCCAGTCCAGGGCAATTAGAATCATTTTTGTTTTTTCTTGTCTGACCTTTAGTAGGACTTGGGGAAGAAGAGGCAGAGGAGGAAAGGTGTAGACGGACAGATTTTTCCAACTGAAGGATAGGGCATCCACTTTCCATGCTCGTCTGTGATAAGTCCGTGTGCAGAATTTGTCCAGTTGATAATTCTGGGGAGAGGCAAATAGATCTATGTCCAGGCTCCCCCATTTCCTTTTTATCATGCTGAAGACTTGTGGATGCATTTTCCACTTGTGAGGGTCCATAAGGTTTCTGCTTAGGTCATCTGCCAGAGTATTTTGTTTTCCTGGCAGGAATTGAGCTTGAAGATGTACTTGTAAGTCACGGCTGTGTCCCATAATGTCATGGCTAGTCTGCAAAGGGGGTAGGAGTGTGTGCCCCCCTGCTTGTTTATGTACCACATAACCATGGTGTTGTACATCTTTATCAGTAGTTGTCCTGGATGAATTAAGTCCTTGAAGGCTGTCAGGGCATTCTGAACAGCTAACATCTCTTTCTGGTTGATATGCAGATGCATTTATTTTGGACTCCATAGGCCCTGAATGCATCTCCACGCCAGGTGGGGCCCCCCAAGCATAGTCTGATGCGTCTGTAGTTAGGGTTTGGTTGGCAGGGGGTAGAGTGAAAGACCGTCCCAAGGTCTGGTGACATGTCTCTGCCCACCAAAGAAACTCCTGCTGTAGGCAGGGAATGAGAGGAATCATTGTTTCCAGACTGTGACAATGCTGACTCCATAAACTTTTTAGATACCACTGCAGATTCCTCATATGCAGTCTTGCATATGGAATCAGTAGAATGCAGGATGCCATGAACCCCAAAGCCTGCAGAATTTCTCTTGCAGATAACTGGGTTTTTGTTGCCATTTGTGTGAAGTAAATAGTCAGTTGTTTGTCTGGCGTTAAGTAAGCCATCTGGGCAGTTGTATTCAAGCTTGCACCCAGGAATGTTATCTTTTGAGAGGGTGCCAGTTGTGATTTCTTTTTGTTTACTGTGTACCCTAGGCATGTCAGAAGCCTTTTCACAAATGCCAGATGTTGAAGAAGAATGTCCCTGTTTTCCGCTTGAATAAGACAGTCGTCCAAGTAAGGGTAGATTTGTATACTTCTTTGTCTGCAAAATGCAATTACTGGTGCCAGGCACTTTGGCTTATCTACTGCGCCCGGGGTCTTTACAAAGGGCAGTGCAGAGAATTGGTAATGCATAAAGCCAGCCTTGAAGCAGAGGTATCTTCTGCACAATTCCCTTATTGGGATATGCAGGTATGCCTCAAGTCTAGAGTCACTAGCCAAGCGTTCTTGCCCAGCATGGGCAGAAGCTGCTGCAAAGTTAGCATTTTGAATTTTGGTATGTCCAAGTATGTGTTCAAAATTGATAAATCCAGTATTGGGCGCTAGGCCTTGTCTTTTCTGGGTACCAAGAACAGTCTTGAGTAAAACCCTTGCCCTTTTTCCTGTTCTGGCACTGGCTGAATAGCCCCCATATCCATGAGGGATGTAACTTGTTTCTGTGCCTCTGCCCATTGATTTTGTGGCAGATCTGGCGAACTGTTTGGAATTGGCAGAGTATGGAAATGAAATCTGTATCCCTGGGATACTATGTTTAATACCCACTTGTCCTGGGTTATTAACTGCCAGTTTTGAGCATGAAGTGCTAGTTTTCCCCCTAAGGGGGCTGCCAAAAGATAAGTGCTTGGTGATGGCAGAGGGAAGTCATTGAGACTGTTTATTGTAGGGTTGCTCTATATTTCCTCCAGCTTTGGAGGTAGAGGCACCCTATTGCTTTGACCTGTAAGAATCCTGTGACTGGTATCTTGAGCGCCATGAAGCTTTATCGGACACACAGGAAAGGACCAATTTTTTGTAGGCTAGTGTCTACTGAATCTTGGTGGCTGCACTTGTAAAAACTCTTTTACAGTTTGCATGGACTTAGCTTTGTCTTCCATTTTCTTTAAAACCTCTTCTGTCTTATTACCAAACAGAGTATCATGCTGCAAAGGTGCATCCAACAATTTAGCCTTAACATGATCAGGCAAATTTTGCTCTTTTAGCCAGGCATGCCTTCTAATCACAGATCCAGTAACTGCAGCCCTGCAGGAGGCCTACAAGGAATCAAAACCACATTGCAAAGTATGCTTTCCAACTTGTTCTGCTGCATGCAATAACTCCTGTAATTCTTTATTTTCCACACATTCAGAAATCAACATCATTTTCTGTTTCAGTAATCCCATAACATGCTGTTGACATTTAAGCATATGAAACTGGCAGTTTAAGGCCCTAATTGCCAAGGTTACAGATGTATAAACATTCTTTCCCCATCTATCCAGTGCCCTGGAATCTCTATCAGAGGGGGTAGGATTCTTAGCTGTTGAGGCCTTTACACACCTGGGACCCTGTGATACAGTTTCAGGGTCAGCAGCAGGGTTTTTAAATAAAAATTTGTGAGAGTCAGGAACCCTGTAATATCTGTCTGGCTTGCTAGGAGCCGGAGGTAAGGAATCTGGAGTCATGCTTGATTCCGAAAACACATCATCAACAATGTCTAATACAGCAGGTATGGCTAAAGACCTATGCTGAGGGAGAAGAAGGAAATCCCTAAGTCTCTTTTTTGATTCTGAGAAATCTTGACTCTCCCAATGAAAATGTTCCCTCAAAGTATGCAAGGTTTCTCCAAAGGAATAATCTTCAGGAGGAGATGCAGAACGGATGGATTCCTCTGCATCTGAACACTGATAGGGTGGTATAGAAACTTCCTGATCAGAAGAGGAATCAGATGAAATAGAAACCTGATCTGAAGATTCATAATCAATGTCTTGCCTAGGCCTCTTTTTTTTTTGGGGGGGGGGGGGGGGGGCAAGTTATGATCTGGGCCTAGGCAAGGAATACAGTACAAATGAAAATCCTTATGAGGTATTTGCTTCCCACAAGTAATGCAATTATTAACTTTTACTGACATTGGTATGGAGCAAGAAAAGGTTTCCCCAACGGGGTACTTAGCTTTAATTGAAGACTTCGGTTCTGAAACTCTATTTCTAAAATTTCAGTAGTCGGCCGACTGGCACTTGCAAACTGCTTCTGCTTCGGGCACCGCGTAGCAAGAAAGACTAAAGAAAATGGCATCGGCTGCCTGTTTTATACCCGACGACCTGACGTCATGGAAGAAGAGACAGCAACCAACGCAGGACCCAAGACTTTGATATTCAGGCCGACTGAGGGCAACCTGCTAGCAGATTACCCAAATGTAATGACTCCAACAGTGATACACAAAGAACATCTGCTTCATTAGTTCCAGGATGTCCCTAAATGTGACATCTTCCAAGGAGGATCTGGGAGATACCTTTTCCTCATCTAAATCCATGTCCTCAGTGACTGACTCAAGAGGAGTCTATGTGCTTCCATTTGTATGTCAGTTTTCTTAGAACATGTTTCTGGGGTTCTTATGGAGACAGGCTGGAATCAGACTGGGAATTGGAGTGTTGAGTAGTCTCGACGTCTATGGATTCTGACTGTCTCTGTTAATCCGAATGAGAGGCATAAGGAGCAAGTTCTACTGGGTGTCAGAATGGATTGAGATCAATGCAGGCACCTACCTTCTTGGTGCAGCCAAAGCCCTTTCCACAGCCTCAAAAAGCAGACAATGGGATTGGAGCTGAGAAAGCACTCCCCCTGTTAACTGACTTTGGAAGCCTCCCAGCTCCAAATGAGGACATCTCGGAGGAAGACCTTGGATCCAAGCTGTTGAGTGCTAAGACATCGAGGGGAAGGAACAGCTCTGAGAAACTCTAGGTTGACTCCACCACTCAACATCTGTCCAGATCAGATAGCATTGGAGTCAAGACAATAAGGGATGTAGTTGAAACCAAAGTTCCTTGGGACTGTTGGATCTGACTGAAGTGCACAGGAATGGTTAGGACCTATGGGAATCAGTTCCAAATACTAAACTAGTACTGGAGAAAAGTATGAAGAGATCAATGGACTGGACCGCCCCATGGAAATGGCACCGGCAGACTCACATTTGGATCTGTGTCCTCAAATTTTCTCATCATTCGGTCAATGACCATTTCCATGAAACTTCTGGAAGATCAGACTGACCTCAACGATGAAGCTACATTTGTACTGAAACATTGGTGAATGGAACCAAGTGTTCACTGGCTCTGGGGGAAAAAGCAGCTCAAGGGGAGGGAGTTGGGACCCAAATGACAGGTGGATCTTACTGCCCCAAAGTTTTGGGTATTGGCCCCAACACACAAGATGGATCCAGGGACCTTTTTCTTTACTTGTTGAGCCTTTTATCTTTCAATTTCTTCTATACAGATCTTTTCTCTAAAGACTTTTCCTTCTCTCTGCATTTTTCTTTAGCCTTATCCTTTTGTTTCTCCTTTCTTTAGTGCTGGGAGAAGCAAATGGAGGTCTTGACTCAGAGGACCTAGTTGAAGTAGAAGGCCCTGTGTTTTCTTGGGGAAGCAAGCCTAATAATCAGTTTTTCCCTCTTACCCTGTTTAGCTTTACAACCAAAGGCAGCATAAACATCACAATTTGCCTGTAGATAGCAGCACCTACACAATACAGACACAGGGAATGACGATCTTGAAGACAGATTTCATGTCCACAGGCTGAACAATTTTTAAATCCTGAAGTTTTGTCTGACATCATAATACTATCAGAAAAAAACTATTTTAAATACTACAATAATTTAAACCACGCTGAAGAAAAAAAAATCTAACTATTCTATTACTAATAAACATGAGCACACGTAAGTACTGTATTATCCTAAGTTGATAATTTAACTATGCAACTATCTAGAAAACAAACTATGAGGATTTATTCTATTATATTTTTTTCTTATATAAACTACTGGGCTATAAACTTTACATTACACTATACTAATTCTACAAAAACGCTAAAGGGAGGAGTTGAACAAGAAAAATTTATAAAACGTTCAGTTATTGTGACTAGATAACAAGCTCTCTTAGATATCACATCTGGATAGAAGAGGCAGCAAACAAGATCTGTGGTAATTTAGGTAGAATGGGGAAATTATGAGTAGGTGAGGAGTCAGAGCCTCGGAAGAAGGTGTCGAGGTTGGACTTGTTCGGCTCTAACAACCCAAACATGGAATCAGACGAAAATAGACAACATTGGATCCTTAAGATAATCTAAATTAGTTTGTCATACCATTTCATATGCAGCAAAAGCCTTTTCCTTTTCAGACCCTAAAGCCAACATAATTCATTAACATCATCTCTGCCCTTACATTCTTTTTCACAAAATTTCAAATTACTTTTTTTCCAAACACTAATGAGACTGGAAGCACTCTTGTATTAAGCATACATTTACACCAACAGCATTACCAAATATGATGGTTTTGTATAAGCCTTACCAGTATAACGTTTTTATCTGTCCATTCAACTAATATACACGACAAAATTAAGTGTATATCTTTAACTGCACATATATGATTTTACCTGTGGCGGTGATCCAAACCTTCTCAGAAGTAGAGAGAAAAATTAAGTGAATTAAATATCTTTTGTTCTCACATTATCAAGTATGATACATACCTCTTCCACTCTTTCAGAAAAATCAAAAGCAGGGTGGCGAACATAGAGCCTAGTCGCAGACAAACAGCAGACATCGGTACAAGAAGCTATGAAGAGAACATCATAAATGGTTAGTTTCTGAAGTAAGTTGCATACTGGATCTCAAGTTTTAAGGTGAGATAAAATAATGTTGGAATAAAAATGGAACAAACTTGTAGTAGGTATATGTATGTACAAGCTCACTAATACTTAATAGAGTTGTTATTCCATCATATTTAAAGATTTTGAAACTAAGGGAGTCATGTTTTTTTTTTTTTGCAAACTTCATAGCTGACCTCAGTACCAGCCTCATCTATGCCATTATTAGGACTCTGGAGCAGGAGCAAAAAAACACTACTTATGAAAATAAGACTGAAAAAAAATCCAGATTACCAGGTAAAGAATGCTCACTAACATTTTTCTCACATCCCAGGAAAAAGGCTCACACAACTAGTAATACACACAGTACAAAAGTACAGTACAAGCAATTTTATAAGCAATTACAAGGGGTGGCCATGGGGGCCACTGTTGGTCCAACCTATGCAAATTTGGTTTTAGGTTGGTGGGACATGGAAATACTGCCACACATTGATTATTCAGAACAAATTATCTTTTATAAAAAAGATTTGCAGATGATTGTTCTTTATAGTTTATAAGGACAATTTTAATGTTGAGTTTGTGGAGCTTTTAAGTGCTAGTACAGCATTTTTAAAGTTCGTGGTGGGGGAAATAGGCAAGAAGGTTTCCTTTTTGGATGTTAATTTGATAATGGACACTAATAAGAATGTGTTTTTGAGTAGTAATTCATCGTAAGACTACATTTTGTAACAGCTATGTCCATTTCAAGAGTTGCCACCCTTACTTTATGAGAAAAAATATTCCTAGAGGACAGTTCATTCGAGCATCTCGAATGATAGTGGAAGATGCTGTTTTTTTTGTAGGAAACTAACCTCATAGTAGAGTTGTTTCTAGAAAGAAGTTACCCTGGAAACCTACTTGAAAATATGGCTCAAGAGGTCATTCATAGGAGACAGATTTTCCTCCTATTCTGCTAAGAGGTTTTGTCAAAAAAGCTCAGAATGTAGCATCTAGTGGCACACACATAAAAGAGAGAGGGACAGAAGGTCCCAGATTTTGTTTGGATATGAATGTAGACAGTAATAAAATACGTCAGATTATTAGTGAAAATTGAACAGTAGTTATGGGTAATGCAGATTTATCTAAAGTTCTTGGAGAAAGCCCCCATTTTGTTTACCAGAAAAATCTAAATTTTTAGCATTTGTTAGAAAATAATAACTTTGGGCCAACCCTTACGTCTGGTGAAACTACGGCTATGTTTAAATGTTCAGGGTGCAGGGCATCCAGATTTATTTCTGAGGGTCCCTTTGTGTTCCTGGAATACCTACAGTCTACTACACCCATCCCTGGAAAACTGAGCTGTAGTACACAACAGGGATAGTGTTATCTTGCGATGTGTTCAATATCCCCAAGTTTTTATGTTGGCATGTCCATCAGGAGTCTAAGGAAATGGGTATTAGAGCACTTGTATGCTACAAAAACAAAAATTAGTAATAATGCCCTTTTTAAGCATTCCTTGAAATGTTCTAACTGGAAGAAATTTACTTTTTCTATAGTAGAAGTTGTTAAGTGTGATTTTAGGGGAGGGGATTTTATAAATTATGTTTAACAAAGGGAGGTAGAATGGCAGATTAAACTTGGTTATGTATCCCCTGGTCTGAATGATATGGTCAACATAAAAGGTTTCTTAAAAAATAGAAAAATTACTAAAGTGAATATACAGGGGTGAATGCCCTTGTGTTTTAAACTGTGTTGACTGTGTGGACACTGAGTTGTATATTTTTTGTAGCATGACTTTAAATGTTTTTATGTAATTAATTGACTTGTTAATTACATGATGTGATTGGTCAAATGTTTTTGAATAGTTTAAAAGTGATTTGGAAGTGTATTTTATCAATTCTGATGAAGTCTTTGGGATGAATGGCAAACATTAAATTTTAACTACGCTAAAAAGAACTTTCTCTGTTTCTCCAGTGCTTTTCATAGGTTCATACTAGGCTATCTGCCCTAGGGCATTTATAAGCCTAGCCAGAGTGTGTTTGGCTTTCGCCACCCATTTTAAATTAATTTTGCTATGCCCTTTTTTGAGGTTAGTATACTGTGCCTCTGTCTAACAGTGACACATAAGTGAAACCCAGGGTAAACCTACGATCTCCCATCCACTCATCAAGATTCCACTTGAAGAGAGTCAATGAGGGACTCTGCCTAACCTGGACTGGGATTTTATTCCAGAGTGAAGGAAGCCTCTGGGTTATGAATCTGTCCCTCCAGCATGTCCTATTTATTTCAGTGCTGAGGTTCAAGTCTCTCGAGCGCGTAGCTCCATGAGATTTGGATTTTCTGAGGTGCAGCATGTCCATTAATTTCGGGTTGGACATGACTTTATACATCAGGCACAGATCGCCTCTGAGCAGGCGGTATGCCACTGAGTAGAGCTGGAGTTTCTTTAACCGGGCAGCATATGGCATCTGTTTGAGCCCTTTGATCCTCTTGGTGAGGTACTTTTGGGGACTTTCCAGTTGCTGCAGGTGTCTGGTAAGGTACATCCCTAAAGGGGCATTGTACTCAATTATGGGCCTGATGAGGGATGAGTAAAGAGGCACGATGACCTCCCCTGATCTAGATGTGAATCCCTTCATGATTAGGTGGGCTATATAAAATGTTTTTCTAACCACTTTGGCCACGTGGTTGTCAAATGAGAAATTGCTATCAACTTGGGTCCCCAGGTCCCCAATTACTTCTTCTGTACTTAATGGATTACCACCTATGTGGTAATTTGTGGGCACTTTGTTTTTGCCAGAAGGGATGACTATACACTTTTTGGCGTTTAGCTTGAGGCCATGGCTCTGGCACCAGTTGTCTGTTTCTATGAGGCCCTTTTGGAGGATGCTTGTGTCGGCTGGAGAGTCTATTACGGCGCCCAGTATGCAGTCATCTGCGAACTTGGTCAGCCACAGTCCTTCCGTGTTGGCCTGTACCTCCGAGAAATATATACCGAACAAGAGAGGTCCCAGGACTGAGCCTTGTGGGACGCCACTTGTAACTGGTTTGGAGTCTGACATGGCTCCAGCAATTCTAACCATGTGGGTTCTGTCCATGAGCCAGTTTGCAACCCATCTAGTGACATAGGGGTTTATATTTAAGCTGGTGAGCTTATCTATAATGCCCGAGTGGGGTATTGTATCGAAGGCTTTTGCGAGGTCCAGGTAGGCTGTGTGGACCACCTCCCCCTCGTCAATGGCCTTGGTGACTGTTTCAAAGAAATCGACCAGGTTTAAGAGGAAGGATCTGCCCTTAACAAAGCCGAACTGGGTAGGATAAAGTGTCTGCAGGTCCCCAATATCTTTATTTATGAGGTCCATGATGTTCCTTTCCATAGCTTTGCAGACCAAGCTATTCAGGCTTATGGGGCGATAGTTTCCAGGATCCGTTGAGGCACCACCTTTGTGGAGAGGGACCACTGTTGCTGTACGCCACTCTTTGGGTACATATCCTGTAGTAAGGCTGAGATTTAACAGTAGTTTTAGGTTTGGGTTTAGCTCTTCTTGGAATTCATGTAGGACGCAGCCCGGGACACCGTCTGGTCCCATTGATGCTGTGTTTTTTGCTTTGGAGAGGGCAGCTCTTACCTGAGCATCTGAGATGTCAGGGGTGCAGCACTCTGCTGGGATAGATATTTGCCCTTTTGGTGGGGAGGGGGGGGGGGAAGAGTTTGCGCTGAACCTGTCAGCTAGGATGTTGGCAATATCTGTGGGTTCGGTGTATTTTTTGTCATTTTGGACTAATTCTGAGCATATCTGGGAATTCCCACCCAGGTTCCTAACATAACTTAAGAAAGCCTTGTGATTATCCTTGGTGTCCCGTGCAATTTCTCTCTCGAAGCTGGCCTTAGACGATTTTATGAGTGCCCGTAGTTTTTTGCTAATACTGATCAGAGATGCCTTCCCTTTTTGGGATTTTGCTTTATCATATAGTAGCTTCCTCCTTCTATTGTATAGTTTGTTTATGGCTGGGGTCCACCAGACAGGACGTCTGCCTTTGGAGGATTGGGTCTTGGTTTTATTTGGGATTGCATGATCCATGCATTCCTGAAGGTGTTCATAGAATGAGTTTATAAAGGATTCTGCAGTCTGGGCCGTATTTTCCACAGGCCCGGGGGCTTTGAAGGATTCCACCTCGGTTTTGAGGAGTGTGAAATTTGCTTTAGAGAAGTTTTTCACTGTGGTTTTCTGGGCAGGGGGTGGGGTTGGAATGTGAATATCCAGTGAGATTAGTTTATGGTCTGATCTTACCAGTAAGGGATACACTTCTGGTCTGGAGCATAGAGTCCCCATGTTGGTGATGATCAGGTCCTGTATGTTTTCCCCTCTTGTGGGAGTGGTAACAAGTTGTTCCATAGCATATGAGTTTATAAATTGTAGGAACCTTTGGGCTAGGGTGTTGGAGCTAGAGCAATGCTCCCAGTCTATGTTTGGGTAGAACTATGAAGTCGCCCAATATAACGGTGTTTGGAGAGACCTTCATAATTTCCAGTGTTCTCAGGAAGGCCAAGTGGGGTTCCTGGGTTTGGGAGGGTGGTCTGTAGCAGGCTATAAACTGGAAGGCAGTTTTACCCACTGTTAATTGCACATGGATGGTCTCTGATGCTTCGTGCTGTGCCACCAACCTGGAGGTGTGGGTATCTTTGACGAATATTGATACTCCCCCCTCCTTTTGTGATTCGGTCCAAGTTTTGGGGCCGAAAAGCATGGTATGAGGCATAACCTGGTAGTGCTGGGGTGCTCTCGGAAGCCTTGAACCAGGTTTCTGTTATTGCACAGATATCAATGTTCTCCATGCTAAGGAGAGTTTTGAGTGCGTGCATCTCGAGGTTTAGACTTTTGGCATTGAGTAGCATTACTCTTAGTTCCTTATCCCTTGTGATACCTATGGAGGTGGGTTTGTCTTT
This sequence comes from Protopterus annectens, assembly GCF_019279795.1. NCBI lineage: Eukaryota > Metazoa > Chordata > Ceratodontiformes > Protopteridae > Protopterus > Protopterus annectens. The sequence goes on from NC_056750.1 coordinate 338,952,429, forward strand.
TGAGCCTTGCCTAAAAAAAGGCACTATGGGGGTGGCAAGAGCCTTTGCCAATATCCAAAAGCCCAGGGGTGACAGGTGCAAGCCGTCCCTAGTGAAGCATCATGGCTTGTCGAGCATGTCATCCCAGGCTGACAGGCATTGGATCCCCTTTGAATGACACCAATACTTAAGCCAATTGTTGAAATTGATCATCTTGTCTTCATATTGTGGCATCATTCTTGGTGAGGGTAAGATGCTACTCAAGGTCAGGGTCATACCGGCCTGGGCTACATGCTCAGAGAGCTCCTCTATGTCTCTTTTCATGTAGTCCAGGGAGGTGGTACGTCTCAGGTCATTCACACCAGCATGGACAATGACTGAGTCATATTTGTACTTGCCTTGGAGTGACCTGAGTGCTTGTGTTATGTGGCGGATCCTAGCGCCAGACAGGCAGCTCACCGTGACCTTCTCCTTGTTCAGCCTGGTGAGCGGGACGTCAGTGTGCCTGACGACAGAGTCACCTATTACAAGTGTATCAGGTGTGTTGTTTAGCCTTAAGGGCTGTGACTGTTCGGCACACTGGCTTTGTGAGCTATGTGTTGCACGTGTTTTGTTTTGGGGTAGCGGTTGCTTGGGTGTCTGCTTTGGAGGTCTCTGCTGCTTAGGCAGATTTTTATTTAGAGCCTCCGAGTATGTTTTTGTGTGTTTATGTGTTTGGTTTGCTGTCGTGGTAGGTCTATGTGAGACTGGAACTGTAGTGAGTGTGGTTTCCTTCTCCTCATGACTGGTTATGCCAGTACTGAGTTGAGAGAGCTTAGCCTCCAGTTTGGCTATATGGTTGCATCTCACATGTGTTGGAATTTGTTGGGAGGAGGAGAGGGTTGTCTGAGTACATGAGGCAGTTGTAACATTGCCTCAAGATTCCCAGATTCACCAGCTGGACCGGACAACTGACCTTTGGACATGCTAGAATAGTATTGGGAATTCCTTTATAATTGAAAAAAAGGGCCAATGGGGAACAAGGTACTCAAGGGGAGTTTGTGAGGATGTAGTGCTTTTAATTTTTTAGTGCGGACTTATATAATTGCTTTAGTGAGCAAGTGCCAGGTAACTTAAATGCAATGTGTTACAGGTAACTTAAATGCAAAAACGACAAACAGCAACTTTCTTTCAAGTGAAACAAGGAAATAAGTACAGTAAGCAATGCAGATATCACTAGGGATGCACAGAAGCGCTGAAAAGCCGCGTTTTAGGTGGAATTAGCATTTCAGGGAAATAAGCAAACAAACAACAAGCACACAAACAAAGCTAGATTCAGCAGGCCTGGATCTATAGTCTATGCTACAGCAAAAAAGGTGTACCAATTTCAGTAAAAAACAGTTTAAATATGCAGGCGCTATAAGCCTTTAACCAGAAATTCCCAGCTCAGAAGGGCAGAGTCCAGCCTCTCCTCCCACAAGAGTGCAGACCACGAACCTTCTTAACGTAAAATAACTGGCCTGAAGCCCAAGTGCTTAAACCAGAACTAATATACTTTTAGAATAACAGACTTGTGGATTTTGTGGTAAAAGTATACACAACTCCTAAAAACTATGCATTGATAGTGTCTAACCATCATTGCATGGTACATATTTACATTTATCCATCATGAATACTATGCATATTGGAATATTTAGGTATACAAATATATTTTGCCAAATGAAGATCACATCTGCCAGAACAAAAGTCACACTGAAAGTTGAGGTCTGTCTACTAGGGTTACAGAAAAATTAATAAATGTTTCCATAACTATAATAAGTAAATGTGTATCTTGTCTAATTACTTATTACATATAAAATACATTTGTCTGACATATTAATATCAGCATTGTGAAGACAAATATGTGCTGAATAACTTTCATATTTTAACTTTCTCTTAACTTTTTTTAGATATGTACACTTGTTTACAGCTAAGTTGAAAGTTCATTCTCTGAATTTTAGCTCAGGCAAGAATTCTTCAGGTGTCAGGTAGTGTGAAATTCTACTCAGGCTAGGTGTGAAAGAGTTAAAGAATCTTTAAACAAACAAATTCACAGGACAAAACACAGACCCTTGTTTTTCTTAGTAAGAAAGAACTGTGTCTTTCAGGTTGGATCATGGATTTGGATAATTATGTATCACACTGAGCATGTTATTCAACTGTGTGTCTAGTAAGGGAGTAGTAGATAGTAATGATAGCATCCCCAGATCTGTATACCTCTGGCAGTCAGCTGTCATAAGCAGAAAGATTTTCTGACAACCTTAAAAACATGGTAAAAAAGTGAAAAGGCCTCTAAGTGTATCTACTTTGAGGGGAGAACCTTCTCTGTGGTATGAGTTTGGGTACTCATGTTTTAAACCATAATCATGGCACCATTTATTTATTTATTTAATTTTAACTGTCATACCCTCTAGCAGAATCCAAGAGTCAGAGAGTTGATAGCTACAAATTTACAGTAATCTGCAAACTTGGACAGCCAGTCCCTCCTGACATCAGCTTAAACATCGAAAAAATAAATAAACATGAGCAGCTCAGTACTGAGCCCTGGACAATTCAGTGAATGATCCTTTTAGTGGACAGTATGTCCCAAAACCTAATTTGATACATTGTCTGTTGCTAACCAGCTTGTTACTTAGTATCCACATTTAGTTTGTCAATAACAGACACGTGCAAAATGGTATCAAAGGCCATGGTCAAGTCAAGGTACAACATATGTATCAATCTGCCTTGTCCAGAACCTCAGTGACATTTTCAAAGAAATTTACCAGCATAAGCTGGCAGGAATTTCCATTTAGACAGCCAAACTGGTCGGCACTGCGGGATTCTAGGCTGCCAATATCTGAGATTTGTAATAATGCACTCCACTGTCTTCTAGACATGGCTGATGAGTCTTAAAGATTCACCATTTCCAGGATTAGTGGTGGGGCCACTCTTATGAAGGGGAGAATGACTACTGCTGCTCTCTACACCTTTAGCATGAAGTCATTTGATAAGCTAAGGTTGAAATGATTCAGGAGCAGATCAGCGAGACACTGTTTAATGTTAGCAAGAAAGCAGCAGCATACATCTAGAGTCCAATACAGTTAGTGCTTTTTACCTTCTAAGGGGACCTTTAAAACTTGCTGAGAGGTGATCCTTGGGAAGGTGTGTAGAAAAGAAATCATAATAGGAAAGCCAGGGGAAGATGGGAAAAGTTTGAACTAAATTTGCCTGTTAATATGTTGGCTATGTCTTCAGGGGCTGAGTGAGTGATACTGCAATGTATCAGTTTGGTGTAATGAAGGGTACATTTCCTCAGGTTCAACTTACCTGAAGAATTATGGTAGGTATTCCTACAATTTTAGTGCAACTACTAGCCTTTATGTCGATTTTTCAATTTTGCGGCTTGCTTTACTGCAGTGTGTTTATGCTAGCCGGCGGTGTACTTCCAGTATTCTTCCCCTTCTCTGTTGTAGTGTGACTGTGGAGTTATAAAAGTTGGGGAATGTAGGCAGCTAAGCCCCCCCCACACACACACACACACGTTAGATGCTGGGGAGCTTATGCTTCTGCAAATAAGACTTTTTTTTTCTTCATTTTTTTTTATGTTACACTTTTTTGAACTCAATGTTCATACAAGCATAACTCTATTTCTTGCAACTCCACATAAGGAAAGGGAACCCTTACTGTTGTCTTTACTGGTGGTAGCGATTTCCAATTTATAGATAGCCTTGCTTGGATTTGATTTTACTTCTTAACTGTGTATTTTGTTTCTTGAAATCAGATTTGGAATGAGGGGTTTTTAGTTTAATTCCTCTTGGAGACAATTTTTTTCTTTTGTTATGAGAATGCAAAGGTCCACTAAGTCAGCTGTCCAAAGTCCTACACGTTTTGTCAAGGGAATGGAAATACTAAGACTGAAATATAGAGTTCTTCCTTGTAGTTGCACCACAGTCAGTGACATCTGACTCGGTCATCTTTGCCAAGACAAGACAACATAATCACATTCGGGCTTGGGGGGGGGGGTGTCTAAAAATCTTACAGTGCATCTCGTGATATCAACAAGAAATGAAACCATACAGGAGGATGTTTACTGCTTCCTGCAGGTTTCCAGCAGCCTTTTTCCTTTTCTGCAAATATGACAGTTCCTGTGAGGGACAATTGCTTCTCTTTCTCTTCCTTAGCAAAACTTCACTGTTGTTTTTGGTTATCTGGAAGTGAGGATGGAGATATGGAATCCTCACCATCCTCATTTTCCACATGAGGTCGGAAGGATTAGTGTAGTGAGTTTTCTTGGTTCTCTTCCCAAGCTGCTTCTGTGAATTTGTGCTTTTCGAAGGTAAAAACAAGCAGTCTTTGGTGTGGCTGTTGTCATGAGGCAAAAGCTCCATGATCCACCTTTGATGAGTGCATGGTGTAGGCCCTTAAGGAGTCCAACATTAGAAAGGGAGCAATACCATTATGTCTTTGCAATGTTGGGGTAGCCATGGCAAGGCAAGATATGATGGCTACACTAAAGTGATACGAGTGCGTAATGCTCCCCTGCCACAATCAAAGTTGGCCTATCCTAAGTATAGTGAGCCATAACTGGATCCAATGCATGTCCAACAGGAGGCTGAACAAATACTGGAAGAACCAATATTGAACCTGAAGAAGCTAATGTTGGCGTCCACAAACAGGCTGGGTGGATAGACCTACCAAGGACATGCCAATATAGAATCAATACATAGAAAAAAGGATCTGTCCTGCATTATTAAAGATGGCCAACATCAGACAAAACAGCTGTCCACTCATTATGGAAGAAACAGAAAATGGGAATCTGGAATTCAAGGTAAGCATGTGAAAGAACAGAATGGCATTCTGATACCTGAAGTGTAAAACTAAAGAATTCTTATAGTTCTGTCCTGAAGAGGGCAGTGTCCACATCAGATCCACCATCAAGCCTTTTGTAGTTTTGACAGTGGGGAGAAATAAGTTTGCCCCTTTTTAGATGAGAGGAAGAACATAAAGCCTCTCAAGCCATGGTGTGAAAAGATACAGTGATCTCAGCCTAGCATACCTCATTAACTATAGAAGTAAAGAAGCTGGGGTTCGGATTGAAAACTGCCATTACAGCAGTTTGTACATCAGATTGTGCAGGATGGATGGCTTTCCTTTTATTGAACATAGCTCACTTGGCCTTAATCATCAACTGTTTGACAGAGTTTGCAAACAGCAAAATAAAAAAGCAGCTTCCCAAACTGATAACTACAAGAAAAGTAGAGTTTTGTACCTACCATAAATGTAGATGTTCGAGTGTATACACTGCTGCAGTCATTACACTTGGGTTATCCTGCCGTCAGGTGGTTCTGCAGTTGGCCTGAGTTCCAAAGTCTTGGTCCGGCATCGGTTGCTGCTGCCTCCTCCCTGACGTCAGTGCGACAGGGGTATACAAGATGCAGCAGACACCATTTTCTTCAGTTTTTCTTGCCCCAGATGTCAGGTGCTCCCAAAAAAGTAGGCAATTCAAATTGCTAATAAAACATACATAAGAAAAGCAATCAACAACTTTCAGTTACCAGCAAATATTCCCCATAGGTAGTAAAGGGTAGAAGACATAGGTACGCACCAGCAAGTAAGAGGGGAAGGAGGGAGGGTAACCTGGACTGCAGCAGTGTATACACTCGAACATCTACATTTATGGTAGGTACAAAACTGTACTATGTTCATTGTGTTACACTGCTGCAGTCATTACACTTGGGAAGAATCCCAAAGCTGAGGTAGGGTGGCTGGTTCTATAAGGCATTAGGGATGGCTCTAAGGCCCTGCAGCACTGCAGTGGCAAAGCCAGCTCTGGATTTAGAGTATAGAGGCAGATGGTAATGCTTGGTGATGGAATGTACAGAACTCCAAGTTGCTGCTTCCAAAATGTCCTTGGGTAGGTACTCCTCTGAGGTAGGCAGTTGAAGTGGCTGTTGCCCTGGGGGAATGAGACCTAATGCTGTTAGGTACAGGTTTCCCATGGTCTATATAGCAGAAACGTATACAGTGTCCTATCCATTTTGAAATAGTATGTTTTGAAATGGCCTTTCCCTGTGCTCCTGCAGCATATGCTACCAATAATTGCTCAGTTTTTCTGAAAGCTTTGGTTTTGTCCAAGTAGAAGCGTAACTGCCTGTGTATGTCCAAAGAATGCAGAAGTCTCTCCCCTTTATTCTGTGGGTTTGGATAAAAAGTTGGCAAGTGAATAGTTTGGTTTAGAGCCACACTGGATATCACCTTAGGCATAAAGGAAGGGTTTGTTGTTAAAGACACCCTGTCTTGGTAGAAAATGATGAAAGGTTCCACTGCCATTAGTGCCTGTAATTCTGAAACTCTTCTTGCTGATGTTACTGCCAGGAGCAGAGCAGTTTTCCGAGAGACATATTTTAAATCTACTGTGTTAGCTGGCTCAAAGGGAGGTAAAGTTAATTTTTCCAACATGAAGTTGAGGTCCCAAGTTGGAGTAGGTGCTCTACGGGGCGGTCTTATGGTTTTAGCCCCTCTGAGGTACTGTTTTAGCAAGGGATTAGAGAAAATTGGTGGATCCGTGATGTGATGAGCAGAGATGGCAGAGGCGTGGATCTTGATGGATGAAAAGGAGAGGCCTTTGTCCAGCATCTCAGTTAAATATTTTAGTATCTGAGGAATATTTGGGACAAGAGGGTCAAGGCTGTGAGCCTGGTTCCAGGCACAGAATCTCTTCCATTTATCCGAATAGGCTTTCCTGGTGCTAGGCCTTCTGGCCTCCAGAATGACATCCATAACAGCTTTGGAGAGAGGCATTGCTTGCTTGACTAAGGAATTTTCCATGCAGCCAGGTTTAAAGTCTTTAGCTGGCTGTGAAGTATCTGGTTGTTGTGCTGAGTCAGATGATGTGGGATTTGAGGCAAAATCCAGGGTGGTCCTTGTGCTAAGTTCTTTAAGATTGGGTACCAGTGCTGGCGTGGCCAGTCTGGGGCAATCAGGATCATCTTTGGCTCTTCTTGACTGGCTTTTACGAGTACTTTTGGAAGAAGAGGTAGTGATGGGAAAGCATATACTTGTAGGTTTTTCCAGCTGAATGAGAGGGCATCCACTTTCCCTGCTTGTGGATGGTAGGTCCTTGTGCAGAATTTCTGTAGCTGGCAGTTCATTGGGGATGCAACAAGATCTATGTCCGGGCTCCACCATTTTTGTGTTATCATTCTGAATATTTGTGGATTCAATTCCCATTCGTGGGGATCCATGAGGTTTCTGCTTAAGTCGTCTGCCAGTGTGTTTTTCTCCCCTGGCAGGAATTGCGCTTGCAGATGAACTTGATAGGTTAGAGCGGTGTTCCACAAGGTCATGGCTTGTCTGCAGAGGGGATAAGAGTGAGTGCCCCCTTGCTTGTTTATGTACCACATAACTGTGGTGTTGTCTGTCTTTATTAGTTGTCCTGGATGCAGAAGGTCCTTGAAAGCTATAAGGGCATTCTGTACTGCTAGCATCTCTTTTTGATTGATGTGAAGATGCCTTTGTTCTGCGGGCCACTTGCCCTGGATACATTTTCCTGCCATGTGTGCTCCCCAGGCGTAATCCGATGAATCTGTTGTCAATGTTTGCCTGGCTGTGGGTTGAGTGAAAGGCTGTCCCTTGTTGAGGTGACAAGCTTGAGCCCACCATCGAAACTCCTGTTGAAGGCAAGGAAGTGGTATTACGGTTTCCAAACTTTGACAGTGTTGAGACCAGTCACTCTTTAGGTACCATTGTAGTTTCCTCATATGCAGTCTGGCATATGGAATTAGTAGTATGCAAGATGCCATGTAACCCAAGGCCTGCAGAATTTTTCTTGCAGGGAGTTGGGCCCTTGTTGCCATCAATTGAAAATATTGAGTCAGTTGTCCTTGCGTGTCTGAAGTGAGATAAGCCATCTGGGCCGTTGTATTCAAGCTGGCACCTAGTTATATTATTCTCTTGTGAGGGCACTAGTTTTGATTTCTTTTCGTTTACTGTGTACCCTAGGCAACTTAACTTTTTTACAAACGCCAGATGCTTTAGAAGAATGTCCTTGCTCTCTGCTTGAATCAGGCAGTCGTCCAGGTACGGATAAATTTGAATTCCTTTCTGTCTGCAAAATGCAATTACTGGTGCCAGGTACTTTGTGAAGACCCTTGGCGCAGTAGATAAGCCAAAGGGCAGTGCAGAGAATTGGTAGTGCATTGAACCAGCTATGAATCTGAGGTATCTTCTGCAGTTTTGTCTGATAGGGACATGCAGGTAATGCCTCCTTGAGGTCCAAAGTTACGAGCCAAGCTTTCTTGCCCAGCATGGGAAGAAGCTGCTGTAGTGCCAGCATTTTGAATTTTGAAACATCCAGGTAAGTGTTTGGAGAAGAAAGATCCAGAATGGGCCTCCAGGCTTTGTCCTCTCTGGGAACCATAAAGAGTCTTGAGTAAAATCCTTGTCCTTGCTCTTGTGGTGGTACCTTTTGAATAGCTCTGATGTCCATGAGTGCTGTAATTTGTTTTTGAGCCTCTGCCCATTGATTTGGTGGCGGATTTGGCATTCCTTTTAACCTTGGCAGAGTGTGAAAGTGGAACCTGTAACATTGAGATACAATGTTGAGAACCCATTTGTCCTTGGTGATCATATGCCAGTTGTGATAGAAAAGTGCCAGTTTTCCTCCCAAGGGGGCTACCAAGACAGAACTGTTTGGCAGCTGTAGTGGGAAGTCATTGGGGCTGTTTTTTTATATGGTTGGGGCTTGTCTTCCCCTTCTTTCTGGGCTGATGCACCCCATTGTCTAGGCCTGTAAGGACCTTGTGGTTGACCTCTACCTCTTGGATGTCTGTATCTCCCCCTTTGAGGTCTGTCTGTAATTGGAAAGGACCAATTCTTTGTTGGCCAATTTCTGCTAAATCAAGGAGGCTGACCCTGTAAGAAATCATTCACCGTTTGCATAGATTTTGCCTTATCCTCCACTTTCTTTAATACATTTTCTGCCTTAACTCCAAGCAACACATCCTGCTGCAAAGGTGCATCCAATAGTTTTGCTTTAACATAATCTGGTAACGTATGTTCGTTTAAACAAGCATGCCTTCTAATGACAGAACCTGTAACTGCTGCTCTACAGGAGGCCTCTAAAGAATCAAAACCACATTGCAAAGTATGTTTTCCCACTTGTTCAGCTGAATGCAATAAATCCTGCATTTCCTTAAAATTAGGGGGATCTGAGTTAGGAAGCATTTTTTGTTTCAACTGAGACATCAAATATTGCTGATATTTTAACATGTGAAACTGGCAATTTAAGGTCCTCATTGCTAAAGTTGCAGATGTATATACTTTCTTCCCCCATCTGTCTAATGTTCTGGAATCTCTGTCCGAGGGGACTGGATTCTTTGCTGATGAGGCCTTAACCCCTTTGGGGCCCTGAGAAATAGTTTCAGTTTCAGCAACAGGACTTTTATAAAGAAATTTGTGAGAGTCAGGGACTCTGTAGTATCTGTCAGGCTTAACTGGGGCTGGAGGTAAGGAATCAGGATTTAAGCTGGATTCAGTATACACATCATCCACAATATCTAACACTGGCGGAATAGCAAGGGGTCTGTGTTGAGGTAATAAAAGGAAGTCTCTGAGCCTTTTCTTGGATTCTGAGTAATCCTGGCCCTCCCAGTGGAAATGTTCCCTCATGGTATGTAAGGTTTCCCCAAAGGAGTAGTCTTCAGGCAGGGAGGCTGATGGAACTGATTCCTAAGCATCAGAAACCTCATAAGGGGGTAAGGAGTATCCTAGGTCTGAGGAAGAATCTGAAGAGATGGACACCTGGTCGGATGAGTCATAGTCTGCATCCTGTCTAGGCCTTTTATCAGGAGGGGGATGGGGCCCCCTGATCAGAGTGATTAGGTCTTCGGCCATTTTGAGCATTTGTTTCTTAGGCAGGGAGGCCTGTCCTGGTGAATGTTGTATTTGTTTCTTTGTTTTTAAAGGAAGGTTAGACTTGGCAGAAGATTTAATGGTTAACTGAGTAGGTCTGAAAACACCCTCTGAAGCTACAGGTTGTTCAGCTGCTCCGGATCCCTCTGAAGGGCTAGTCACGGTAGGCTGAAATTCTTGAGCGTCCGAAGGCCCAGCCATCTCCACATGGGAGTCATAGGCGGCCTGTGGTTCTAAAGTAGCGGTCGTCAGGGGCTGCGAAGGCACCTCGATGAAAACCGGAGAACCCGCGACTGGCCTAGAAGAGGCTTCGTCGTCGGTTTTGAGCCTCGGATGTCTGTCCTTTTCTTTGTGCTTTTTATGTATTCCGGTTGTCGGTAGTTCCGACAGCATGGTGTAATTGAATTTTCGGGGAAAATAATGTTGGGCAAAATCAAACCGACATTTAATAGTGCGCTTGTTAAACCTAGCACAAAACCGGCAACCAGTGATGTTGTGGTCTGGGCCTAGGCATGGGATACAATAAGAATGGAAATCCTTATGAGGTATTTGCTTCTAACAAGAAATACAGTTATTAACTTTTACTGACATCGGTCTGAGGCAAGAAAAAGTTTCCCCAACGGGGTACTTAGCTTTGTAGAAGACTTCGGTTCTGGATTCGGAATGAAAATCTCAGGAGTCGGCCGACCGGCACTTGCGAACTGCTTTTGCTTCGGGCACTGCACAGCAAGAAAGACTGAAGAAAATGGCGTCAGCTGCATCTTATATACCCCTGTCGCACTGACGTCGGGGAGGAGGCGACAGCAACCGACACCGTACCAAGACTTTGGAACTCAGGCCGACTGGGGAACCGCCTGATGGCAGGATAACCCAAGTGTAATGACTGCAGCAGTGTAACACGATGAACATCTGTTTTTTTGGAAAATTAGGAGGCTAGATGAAAGATTGGGACCCTCTTTATCTGTCTGCAGGAGTAACAGAACTAAAGGTTAACGACTTACAGTTCAACTCTGACTTTTCTTTAACATGAAGCTCTATCAAATAAGTAGAAAGTGGTTTCCTTTGTTCCTGTAAGGTAGGCACATTAAAAGCTGCACAAATATCACAACATTCTTTCGCATGCTAAGGACCTGAATAATACATACACATCACAAATTCATTATGAGTAATCCCTTTGCTACAACACTCTTATTAGACATATTTTTATTTTTATTTATTTAACATTTCTTAACTGGGAAAGTCCAACTTGGAACGAGTCAATTTTCAGCAGAGGTCCAGAAAACCGAAGCACTCAGAGGAAACCCACACAAACACAGACAGGACATGCAGACTCCATACATAAGGCACCCAGATGAGAAATGAATTGCAGAACTTCTTGCTGTGAGGCCACAATGCTAACCACTGCAACACTGTGCCATCCACATACGAGTTGTGAAAGCTAAAAACATCCCAAAGCTCCAACAAGAAGCAAAACAGAAAAGTGGTGAAGAGCCTCCAAAGACCAAGGAGAAAATGTCACCAGCCTAAACTAAGGCTGAGAATTCCTTAACAGAAAGAGGGTGTATTCAGTTAGGAACCAGTTCGTAAATTACAGCAATATGCTAGGCAAAACTATCAAATAAAGTAGCTGACCAATACACTCATCACCTGAATGATAAAAAGCACAATATGCAAAAGTTACATCTGAAAATGTAGTCTGAGGCCACAAGAGCAATGGGAAGAAACTGCAAATTGGAGGAGAAACACAGGGTAACATGAGCAGGGATAGGTGTACATGTAGCCAGACAAAGTCATATCTGCAAAGCTGAGCAGGTGTGGCACGCTAAGCCCTAAAGGTTAGCAAATGCTGAATTCCCCTTAGGAGGGCAAAAGTACCTTCAAAAGAAACATCCAGAATTTGTGATGTAGCAGATAGTAACTTTCTGACATTACTGAAGCATGCCAACTATCATTTCAGTAGTAACTTTCTGACATTACTGAAGCATGCCAACTATCATTTCAGTCAATGCTGCTCTGGTTATTACATCTACAAGACCATAACAATATGTAAAAGAGCATAACCCCACTTTTTTCCGTCAACTAATATATACTGTACATCACCCTCCTCTTCAAAATCTAGAATTTTAGTTAAAGTAGAGAGAATATGTTCTGGAAATTAATTCTGATATAATATGTCAGCCAAATAATTAATATCTCCTGATTGTTAAGGTACTGGATGTCATGATATGTTACACTTTCAGTTTAACACATCACAGCATTTACGTTTACACCTCTTATGCATTTCCTTTCATGGTCAATGTGTTGAATAGTGGCATTTTCCTGTAAGGAACTAACACAAGTCTCATGCTTACTAGCAACTGACATACAATGTAGTGAGGTTGACTTTTAAACTCACAGTGCATCACACATTCTCTCTTGCTTGAGCCACAATTCCCCACAGGAATGACTGCTTATTTTAGGCAAATACATGCGCCTAAGTAGTGCAGAGCAAACTATTTATGTACTGATTCTCAAAAAACAAAGTGTATTTATGTAAATGCCAAAACCCACAAGACCACACAAACATACCTTCACTCTCAATGATAAAAAATAAAAAAGGTAAAAATGTAAATAAAATAATACTCATTTTAATGGCAAAAGTGTATTCCTCTTTATGCACATCCAAAATAACTACTGAAAAGGCTGAATCCATGATGTATAACTGAAAAAAAAAAAAAAACTAAATCAAGCCAGAAATTACCAGCTCAGATGAGTGGAGTAGATGGATGGAGCTTTGACTGTGGCACAGCCAACCACATTTTGATTAGAAGCACAGGAGCTGAAGTTTCAGAATTGGAAAGTAAGGCTCTTCTCAGCTTGCCCACCCCTGAGGGAGTATGGTGGTGGCGTGGTCTGCTGAAAGTGCCAAATAGCACTGAGGATGAGTGCATGACATGCAGTGGATAGACTTAGGATGTTTGCTCGGCTAATGCCAACCCATAAACGTAGTTCTTTGATGGGATGTAGCTTCCTGGGAAGGGAATGTAAAGCACAGTGCATGTCTGCTAGATAGGAAACATTTCAAGGTCCACTCATTAAGCATTCACATTAGTTGCCAAGGAATACGGAATTAGACCACATCAGAAACCCCATGATGGCTGGCTAGAAATGCTCTCTCATGCAAGTCTGTCCTCACAAAGGAAGAGGTATGAGTTACTGGCCAGAAGAGGGCTAATGGCTGGTTGGCAGGCAATGGGAAATGTGCATAACACCCCATAAGAAGTAAATGTTATTTACACAGAAAGATAGATAGATTGATGGATATGAATGCTACCTTGCAGGAACATCAATGCTCATTGGTAGGTACTAGGCTATCTGCCCGAGGGCATTTATAAGCCTAGCCAGAGTGTGTCAGTTTTCACCACCGCATTGGTTAATTAACTGAGCCTCTGTCAAGCAGAGCCAATGAAGTGATCCCAGGGGTGTATTTTCTGTTACCCATCCACTCGTCAAGGTTTCTCTTGAAGAGTGTTTTTGAGGGGCTCTCTGCCTAATGTAGATAGGAATTTTGTTCCAAAGCATGGGGAGTCTCTGTGACAGGAATCTATCCCTCCAGCATGTTCATGGCTCACAGTGACTTGGATTTCTTTAGGTGGAGCATGTCCATCAATTCTGAGTTTGACATGGCTTTGTAAGTCAGGCAGAGTTCACCTCTGTAAGCGATATGCCATTGAGTACAGCAGGAGTTTTTTTTTCCAGTCGGTCTGCATAGGACATATGTTTGAGGCCAGTAATCCTCTTGGTGAGGTGCTTTTGTGGTCTTTCCAGCTGTTGGAAGTGTCTTGTGAGGTACATCCCAAAAGGGGCATTTGTACTCCATGATGGGTTTGATAAGTGATGAGTAGAGGGACACTATTAACCTCTATTTCTAGATGCGAAGCCTTTAGTAATTAGATGGGCCACATAGAAGGATTTCCTAACTACTTTGGCAATATGATTGTCAAAGGAGAGATTACTATCTACCTGGGTCCCCAGATCTCTTATTACCTCTTCTGTATTAAGGGGGCTGCCAACTATGTGGTAATTCGTGGGTGTTTTGTTTTTCCCAAATGGGATGACTATGCATTTTTTGGCATTTAGCTTGAGGCCATGACTTGACACCAGGAGTCTGCCTCAGTAAGGCCTTTTTGGAGGATGTCCGTGTCAGCAGGAGAGTCAATTATGGCTCCCAGTTTGCAGTCTTAGGTGAACTTGGTTAGCCATAGTCCTCCTGTGTTTGCTTGTACTTCTGAGAAGTATATGCCGAACAGTCGGGGTCCCAGGACCAAGCCTTGCAGGACACCACTTGTGACTGGTTTAGAGTCAGACCTGGAGCCTACTATTCTTACCGCGTGGGTTCTGTCTGTAAGCCAGTTGACAACCCATCTTGTGAAGTAGGGGTTTATGTTCAGGCTGGTGAGTTTTTCTATAATACCTGAGTGAGGAATGGTGTTGAACACCTTGGTGAGCTCAAGGTAGGCTGTGTGAACCACCTTTCCCTCATCTATGGCCTTGGTGACCGTCTCAAAGAAGTCAACCAGGTTTAGCAGGCATGATCTGCCTTTAAAGCCGAACTGGGTCGGGTCAATTGTTTGGAGGCTCCCAATGTCTTTGTTAATGAGTTCCATGATGATGCGCTCCATAGCCTTGCAGACCAGGCTAGTCAGGCTTATGGGGTGATAGTTACCAGGGTCAGTTGTGGCCCCTCCTTTGCGGAGCGGAATAACCATTGCTGTGTGCCATTCTATGGGCATGTAGCCTGTGGAGAGGTTGAGGTTGAACAGTGTGTTTAGTTGGGGGGTTAGTTCGTTCTGTAGTTGGTGCAAGACGCATCCTGGGACACCATCTGGCCCTATTGACGCTGTGTTTTTGGCTTCTGAAAGGGCTGTTTTCTCCTGTGTGTGTGTGATTTCCAGGACACTACACTTTTCCAGTATTGTTGTCGGTCCTTTTGGAGGTGAGGGGGGGGGGGGGGTGAAGTTTGCACTGAATCTATCTGCCAGGATGTTGGCAATATCAGTAGGTTCAGTATATTTTGTGCTATTTTGCACTAGCTCAGAGCATATCTGTGAGTTGCCACGTAGATTCTTGACATAGCTAAAGAAGGCTTTGTGGTTATCTTTCAAATCCTTGGCTATTTTTCTTTCGAAGTTAGCCTTGGATGATTTTATGAGGGACCTTAGTTTCTTACTGATACTGATCAGGGATATCTTTCCTTCTTGGGATTTGCTTTTTTTCTGAACTAGTTTCCTTCTTTTATTATATAACCTGTTTATGGTAGGGGTCCACCAGACTGGTTTCCCTCTCTTAGGGGAATGAGTCTTGGTTTTGCTAGGGATGGCACGATCCATGCATCCTTGTAGATGCTCATAGAGTGCATTTGTAAAGGATTCTGCAACTTGGCCAGCGTTATCCTTTAGCGTGGGGGCTGTAAAACTTACTACCTCTGTCTTAAGTAAGGTGAAGTTTGCTTTAGAAAAGCTTTTCACTGTGGTTTCCTTGGTTGGGGGTGGTAGTGGGGTGTGGACATCCAGAGTGATTAATTTATGATCTGATCTAACCAGTGACAGGCTGACCTCCGGTGCAGAACACCTGTCGCCCATGTTGGTGATGACCAGGTCCAATATGTTTCCACCTCTAGTAGGGGAGTTTAACAGCTGATCCAGGGTGTTTGAGTTGATAAATTCCAGGAAGCACGGAGCCTGGGAGTTTGCACTAAAGTAGTTTTCCCAGTTAATGGTAGGGTAAATGACACTGCCCAATATCAGGGTGTTCGGTAGGACCTTCATGTTTTCCAGTGTCTCCAGAAAGGCAGAGTGGTGGTCCTGGGTCATGGAGGGTGATCTGTAGCAGGCCACAATTTGCATTGCAGATTTGCCCGATGTTAGCTGCACATGGATTATCTCTCAGAGGTATCATGCTGCGCCACTAACCTGGAGGTATAGGTATCCTTGATGAATATGGATACACCACCTCCTTTTGTGTTTCGGTCAGTGTTCTGTGGCCGAAATGTGTGGTATGAGTTGTAGCCCGTTAGTGCTGGAGTGCTCTCTGGAGCCTTGAACCAGGTTTCAGTTACTGCACAGATGTCGACGTTCTCCATACCGAGGAGTGATCGAGCGCATGCATTTTGAGATTTAAACTCCTGGCATTGAGTAGCATAGGAAACATGTAATCTATTTTCTAATGTAACCACAAAAGTAAATCTTTTCTCCAAAAATTATCTTTATTAAATGATCATGTATGACAAAGGCAATCTTACATTTATATAAATGAAAAACAAACACTGACACCACTTCAGTTGCAAACATTATACATCACAGACACCATTGAAACAACTGTAGTTCCAAACATTATACATCACTTACAATCTATCCAGTCATTGTCAGTTAAGCATTATATGGCTCATTCAAATCCTGCCTCTTAAACCTTGTTCCTTCTCTGCATATATTGTTCCCACAATTCCTATTTTTTCTATGTAGCTTTTCTAAAGAACCCAATTCCAGCTGTTTTATCTGTGTTACTATATTCACTACTTCTAATAAAGTTGGTCTAGACTTTGATTTCTATTTTCTAGTAATTGATTATTTGGCCACCATAATTACTTTCAGCAAGGCAATTCCAATTCTGTATCATAGCTCAAAAAATCATCTCCCCAGACAATCCTATCAGCTCATCAAGCATCTCTGACAGAGCGATTTGAAGGGAATCCCTAAAGTCTGCCAACTCATTACATTCCCAAAAAATATGTTCCCAGCCACTTCTTTCTTGCCTGTCACACCTCCAACATTTGCTATCCACCTGAGAAAAAATTCTTTGGAGTCTACATGGGGTTTAAAAATACTTGTGTAAACACTTCCAGGTAAGGATCCTAAATCTTCTACACTTTGTTGCATATTTGGGAGATAAACATATATCCCCTCATTGTCTCTTATGTGAATTGCATATTCAATCTCTCTTCCTAATCCTTTCTAAGATCCTCTGATTGATTCTTATAATTATCATGCAATATTTTATATGCTCTACTAATTATTCCTTATTAATGGCAGCTTCTGTTCTAGATTCTATTAAAAACACTACCAGTGTTGGTCTTTCCTTTAGGACACTCCACCTATTTCTCTTTGCCTATACTCTGATATCAATCCTTGACAGGGAAGGCAATGTCTAACCTGCACACCAAATAAATTCTTGGCCTCTTTCCATTCTATTGCCTTTCCCTTTCTATTTATTTGCTCCTAATACCTTGGTTCCTTTGCCATTTTTCTCCAATAAATTCCAGCCCCCTCTTGCCCATTATCTGTATCCCTAACCACTGTCATCCCTGTCTCTTTTTTCTATTCTCGTGCTGGTTTAGAGCTTATAATAATCCCTATTTTATGAATTGAATACTCTGTATGATTTCTGTTGTTCTCCTTAAAAGTCTACAAAAGTAAAATCTTGAGCGTAAACATTTTAAAATAGAACATGTAAGTGCTAAGGGATATGGGAAAAAGGCTCCAGTATTTTGAGAAAAAAAAAATGACAACTGAAACAAATGGCAAATAACGTGCAGCCTGTGCCAAACTTGTTTTTTTTTCTAATAGCAACCAGGAAATATTGGTGTCTGTATGTACATGAAAGGCAGAGGGGGAAAGAGAACAGGGAAGGTTGTCTGTTAAATTCAGGGAGGGACAGGATAGAACATTAATGAAGACAGATGCATTTCATGCTAATCTAGCATTATTTAAGTCCATAACTCATATCTGATCAGAAGTGGTCCATCTCTGAAAGCTTCTGACACAGCTGGATGAGTCTGGTTAGGCAAACATTCCTTTGGTAAAGGTAATCCCAAAGAAAGAACACTTAATGGATGAAATATCTAACTTGCAATGCTTGATAAAAGTACTGAGGTTTGAACATGTTATTACTGTACAGATGCCTCTGACGTGGACTTGCAGATCACTGTTCATTGAAATGTAACAAAATGTTATGCAATTAGAAAATCACCCAGGCAGTTTAATTTTGGATACTTGGAGGTCTTTCTTTTGAGAAGCAAAGGACATTAAGAGCTGATCTTTTTTCCTGAAATGTCTTCTCATGCTAAAGTAAAATGCTAATATCCTCTGCGCAACTATGCACTGAAGGAGGTACTTTTTTGTTTTGATAGCTGGGAAAGAACACTGAAAAATGAATAGACTGGTTTATATTAGTCACAGAAGCCAACTTTGACAAACGACAGGATTTATATGTAACATCACTTTGTCCTTATGGAGGTCAAATATGGGGATTTAACTGACACCGCCAGTAACTCTTAACAGTTTGACATGAAGTTATACCCACTAAAAAGAGTGTTTTCCAAGATAAAAAGATATGAGGTCCATGAAAAATGCTAGCTCAAAGGGACCTTTGGTTGCTACATCTAAAATAAACCCAAGTCCCTTTTCAGCGAGGATCCTGAGTGGATGATGTTGCTACCAGACTGGTGATATATCTCTAACGGATATGCTTTTTATAAATACACTCTGCATTTTACAAACAGAAATTTGATTTTACTTGGGATTTAAATGTAATTTCTTCTATTTTTGTCAACCAGGAAAGGTTTAACACTCCTAGCACTACAGCCTTGTATCAATGCACCTTAAATTTGTGGTTTATAGACAAATGCACCCTCCTCTGAAAATGTACATGGCTTAGATCATCCTGCATGGCTTAAACAAGTTTTGGTCAGTAGAAATGCAAAAGTTTTATTTGTGGCAGCATCATCTTGGAAAATTATAAGTCTGAACGGCAACTGTAAAATGCAGTCTAAAAGTCCCTGAACAAGCTCTCCATATTAATACCTTATTTCAGAGTTCCAAGGCCCTCTTGACTCATTGCAAGTTATGCACAACAGCAGGAGTATATGAAGTGTTTTTAATACAATTACTGCTGAAAGAAAAAAATAAAGGCATGACCAAATCTGAGAAATGTTCGCTATACACACAAATTTAACACAGGGAATCAGCTTGGAAGCATGGAAAGAAACTGCACAGTTGCATATACTAGCTGTGACTCCAAGCAACACTAGACTGCTTCAAGAAGTCATACTTTATTCTAATCGTGCATTCTGTGTATCCAACTGGTGCAGAAGCTGCCACAAAAGATGATAATCTCTAACATGTTCTCAGCATCTTTAACTCAAGTTCAAATGCAGATAACAAAGACAGCTTAGTTTAAAGTGCCCTTTATGGTCTTGGGTGGAAGCCCATGCTGCTAAAATAGTTAAGAACTTGGAGCAAAAACTATCAAACATCTTTCAGTATGACAAAATATATTACTGGGAATGTATCTCTGGAAAAAAGTACATTTGAGGGAAAAAATGAACATAATGACATACTGTAAACTGACTGCAAGACAGGTACACAAAGCTTGCTAATTGCATTTTAACATGAGAATTTTGAAAATCATTCCACTGCTGATATTCAAGGTAATTTAGTATTTTACTAACACAGCCATGCAAAAAAGCATTGCCCTGTCCTTAATATTTTGACAGGAAAAAAAGTATACTTACTAAAGTTTCTGTGCCATGTAATATATCCAGGAACAGCTGTTGCCAAACTTTGGAATCTGTCAGGTTCATCACATCTTTCTGAAAGTGATCCAAGGACAAAAGTGTTAGGAATAAACCTGAAACATGCATCTAAACTAATGTACGAGTTCTACCACTGATTTTTTAATTAACTGTCTCATTAAAAACAACTACAGTGCACTGATATTTTAATAAACAATTTATATGCTCATGACTTATAAAAGTAAAGTTTAGTGATCAGTTAATCTAGGAGACCGTCTTCTGAAAGTTCCTGATTGAGGTAATCCTCTATACCTCTCCAAAAAGATTTTTTTCAATGGAAGCTCTTAGTCATAAGCAGCATATGAAGGAACAGATCGCTGTGCAATGTGCTTCTACCAAGTGAACCAAGTGAACAAACTGAACCCCCCCCCCCAGTTCATGCAAACAACTGCATGCACACTTCTGGAAAGAAAGAAAATGGTGAAAATCTGACACCTCCACTGTTAAGTATACAGAAGTATGTACTCACACAGTTGTCAGTGACGCCCAAAAAAGTACAGTTTTGTACCTACCATAAATGTAGATGTTCGAGGATCCACATTGCTGCAGTCCTAACTATTGGGTAGTCCGCTGTCCAGTCGGCCCGAATACCAAAGTATATGGCTGACGTCGGTCAGGGCGCATTAGACTGACGTCAGTACGTCAGGGTACTAATGCGCATGACCGACGTCATATCCTCAGTCTTTTCTTGCCCCAGATGTCAGAAGACCCTAAAAAGACAAGGCCCAATATACCTGCACCAAAAATATGTACAATATATACAAAATTATCAGCATATAACCTCACCTACACAACCACCCCTAAACACAGAGGGGAAGGAGGGAGGGTAAATTGGACTGCAGCAATGTGGATCCTCGAACATCTACATTTATGGTAGGTACAAAACTGTACTATGTTCTTCATTCCACATTGCTGCAGTCCTAACTATTGGGTAGAATCCCAAAGCAGAGGTAAGGGAGGCTGGCAAATCATAAAGAAGCAGGAGCTGACAACATGCCTTGCAAAATAGCTGTGGCAAAACCAGCCCTAGACTTAGAGTAGAGAGGAAGGTGATAATGCTTAGAGAAAGTATGCACTGAACTCCAAGTAGCTGCCTCCAAAATATCCTTAGTTGCCACCCCTTAGAAATGCTGTAGAAGTGGCAGTAGCCCTAGTGGAATGAGGCCTAATCCCAGCTGGAATCTCCTTGCCATGATGGGAATAACAAAATGCAATGCAAAACCCAATCCACCTAGAAATAGTTTGTTTTGACACAGGCTTGCCCTGCGAACTCAAAGCAAAAGAAACAAACAACTGCTGAGACTGCCTAAAATCCTTAGTCCTGCTTAAATAATAACGCAATTGCCTGTGTACATCTAAAGTGTGCAAAATCTTTTCCCTTTATTTTGGGGTCTGCATAAAAAGTAGGCAAATGAATAGTTTGGTTTAAAGCCACACTAGAAACCACCTTAGGCATAAAGGAAGGATTAGTACGTAATGATACCCTATCCTTGTGGAAAATCAAAAGGGCTCTACTGCCATAAGGGCCTGCAACTCAGACACCCTTCTTGCAGAAGTAATAGCCAACAGAAAAGCAGTCTTCCATGACAAGTATTTCAATTCAGCAGTAGCCGCAGGCTCAAAAGGTTGTAGAGTAAGTTTTTCCAACACAAAATTGAGATCCCAAGCAGGAGTAGGAGCTCTACGTGGGGTCTTATATTCTTTGCCCCTCTAAGAAACTGCTTGAACAAAGGATGCGAAAACAATGGTGGGTCACAATCATAGTGAGCTGAAATTGCTGCAGCATGAATCTTAATGGAAGAGAAGGACAAACCTTTGTCCAATAACTCAGTAAGATATTGAAGAGCCACACTCAAATTAGGCTCAGAAATCTCCAAATTCTTTGCTGTACTCCAAAATAAAAATCTCTTCCATTTTTCTGCGTACACTTTCCTTGTACTAGGTCTTCTAGCTTCCATAATCACATTTAAAACTTGTTGAGGAAGTTGAGACCTGCTGTGCTTCAACACAGAATATGCCAGGCTGTTAGATGAAGAGAGTGAAGCTTGACATTGAGCAGATGACCGTCCTTCTGAGATAACAGATGTGGAATCAAAGGTAAAGGCCATGGAGGCTTCCTTACCAGACTCCTTAGTAGTGGGTACCAGTGTTGCCGAGGCCAATCTGGAGCTATTAAAATCATCCTTGGCTTGTCTTGTCTGACCTTTAAGAGCACCTTTGGAAGAAGAGGCAGAGGTGGAAAGGCATACACATGAAGATTTTTCCAACTGAAAGAAAGAGCATCCACTTTCCAAGCTGTGTGATGAAACCCCTTTGTGCAAAACTTTGGCAGCTGGTTATTTAGTGGAGAAGCGAACAGATCTATGTCTGGAGTTCCCCATGACACTGTCAATTTTTGAAATACATGAAGATCCAGTTTCCACTCGTGGGGATCCATGATTTGCCTGCTTAACACATCTGCTAAGGAGTTCTGTGCTCCCGGCAGAAACCTTGCCTGAAGAGTTAGTTGCAAGCTGAGCGCAGTCTCCCATAAAATCATTGCTTGCCTGCATAGAGGATAAGAATGTGTTCCCCCTTGTTTGTTGATGTACCACATGACAGTTGTGTTGTCTGTTAGAATCAACACCTGTCCTGGAAGAAGTAACTCCTTGAAAGCCATTAATGCAAACTGGACTGCTAACATCTCCTTCATGTTGATATGTAGATGCTGTAGTCTGGCAGGCCACTTGTCTTGTATCCACTTTCCATTTAGATGAGCTCCCCAAGCAATGTCCGAGGCATCTGTCGTTAAAATCTGACTCGCCTCTGGCCGGGTCACAGAGTCCCTTGTTTAGGTGACATTCCTGAGCCCACCACAAAAATTCTTTTTGAAGGCAAGGTATTATTTGAATGACAGTGTCCAAATCCTGGCAGTGCTGTGTCCATACATTTTTGAGATACCATTGCAGCTTCCTCATATGCAGTTTGGCATTGGGAAGCACCAGAATACAAGATGCCATGAACCCTAAAGTCAGCACGGACTGATGAGATAGTTGATGGAAGTAAAGGGATAGACTCTTTTGTTTGTCCGGGGTTAAAAAGGCCATCTGGGCTGCTGTATTCAGTCTCACACCCAGAAAGCACATGTCTTGAGAGGGTACTAGACTGGACTTTATTTCGTTCACAGAATACCCTAGGCATCTTAGCACTGCTATAACATATTCCAGATGCTGTAGAAGGTCTTCCTTTTCTTGAGCCAGAATCAGGCAGTCGTCCAAGTAAGGATAGATTTGAATTCCTTTTAGCCTGAAGTAAGCTATCACTGGAGCCAGAACCTTTGTGAATACTCTGGGCGCAGTAGATAAGCCAAAGGGCAATGCAGAGAACTGATAATGAGAATTTCCAGCTCGAAACGCAGATACTTCCTGCAACTTAGTCTTATAGGCACATGAAGGTAAGCTTCCTTGAGATCTAAAGTTACCATCCAGTGATCCTTGCCCAGCAGAGGTAAAAGCTGTTGTAACGTCAACATCTTGAACTTGGGAATGTCCAGATAAGTGTTGAGGATAGATAAATCCAAAATTGGTCTCCACGTGTTCCCCTTCTTTGGTACTAGGAACAGGCGAGAATAAAATCCTAGGCCCCTTTCTGATACAGGGACTGGCTGAATGGCCCCTATTTGGAGTAACAGAGAAATTTGCTTGTGAGCCTCTTTCCTTTGTGGAGGAGGAACGTCTGGCATGCCTTTGAAAGGGGCAATGTATGGAAATAAAACCTGTAACCGTGGTGAATGATATCCAACACCCATCTGTCTTGAGTAATTAAATCCCAATTTTCTTTGAAAAGAGACAGTCTTCCTCCCAAAGGAGCTGCCAGACGAGAATCTACTGGCAGCTGAAAAGGCAGGTCATTGGGTCTGTTTACGAAAGGACTGACCCCTGCCCTCAACAGAAGTCTGAGCAGGTGAACTCCTGTTCTAGGCCTAAAAGAACCTTGAGCTCTGCCCCTACCACGCCTAGACCTACCCCTAGACTGGGAATCATAAGCAGGATATGTCCATCCCTTAGTAGGCCAATTTCTACTAAACTTCGGTGGCTGCACCTGCAAAAATCTTTAACAGTTTGCATAGACTTAGCTTTGTCCTCCATTTTCTTTAAAACTGCTTCCACAGGCGAACCAAACAACACATCAGACTGTAAAGGAGCATCCAAAATCCTTGTCTTAACATGCTCAGCTAAATTCTGATCCCTCAACCAGGCATGCCTGCGAAGAACAGAACTAGTGGCAGCCACCCTCGAGGAGGCCTGTACAGCATCAAAACCACATTGCAAAGAATGCTTACCCACTTGTTCAGACACATGAACTAAATCCAGCAACTCTTTACACTCAATACCTTCCGCCAAAGCATCCACCTTAGATTTCAATTGTGAAAGGAGATAATTTTGATATTTTAGCATGTGAAACTGACAATTCAACGCCTCATGGCTAAAGTGGAAGAAGTATACACTTTCTTTCCCCATCTATCCAAAGCCCTTGCCTCTTTATCAGTGGGAACAGGGTTTTTAACAACAGAGGCCTTAACACCTTTAGGTCCCTGAGAAACAGTTTCGGGTCTGCCCTAGGACTCTTAAAAGATACTTATGAGCTTCAGGCACCCTATAGTACCTATCAGGTTTAACAGGAGCAGGAGGCAAAGAATCAGGGTTCAGGGAAGCCTCTGCAAAAACATCTTCCACCACATTCAACACAGGAGGTATAGCTAAGGGCCTATGCTGGGGTAAAACAAGAATTCCCTAAGCCTTTTCCTGGAATCAGAGTAATCTTGGCCTTCCCATTTAAAGTGCTCCCTCATGGAATGCAAAGTCTCTGAAAATGAGAAATCCTCAGGAGGAGAAGCTGTAGGAGTGGAATCATCCACATCAGAATCAGAATAAGGAGGATACTCCTGCAAGTCTTCCGCAGAAGACTCAGAAGCCTCTGAACACTGTTCAAAACTCTCAAACTCAGGTTCCACCCTAGGCCTCTTATCAGGAGGGGCATAGAACCTCTAATCATAGTAATCAAATCTTCTGCCATTTTAAGCATATGTTTCTTAGGCACAGAACCTGAAGTGCTAGGAGAAGCCCCACTGAAGCTAAACTTGGCCTACCTCTCAAAGAAGTTTTGGAAACAGAAGGAGAGGCTCTAACCACCTTGGGAAGAGAGGGAAGAACAGTTACCTGAGAAGCCCCCTCAGCCTGGCCTACCTCCTGAGAAGGCACATCCTGTAACAGTAAAGTCTCTGCCTGAGACTCCAAAGAAACTCCTGGCAAAACCTCTGGCTCCACTGAGCCTTCTAAAGAACCGACGTCCGGGACTGCCGGTTCATCAACCCTAGGCTTCGCTGTTTTGTCCTTGCGCTTTTTGGACGAAGCGGCCGGAGCATCCGACGGCATTTTATAATTGCAACGCTTCCCAAACACTAACCTGGCACAGTCTAACCTTCTCTTAATAGTGCGTTTGTTAAATCTAGCACAAGAGCGGCATCCAACAACGTCGTGCTCAGGCCCTAAACAAGGTATACACAAGGTATGGTAATCCCTATGAGGTATCTGTTTCCCACAAGAAATACAGTTATTCACTTTTTCTGACATCCGGTTAAATACTTGAGGCAAGAAAAAACCAAAATGTTCCCCAACGGGGTACTTAGCCAACTTTGATTCGGTCTGAAACTCCGACTTCAGAAAATTTCAGAACGCCAACCTGCACTCGCAAAACTGCTTCTGCATCGGACCATGCGGCAAAAAAGACTGAGGATATGACGTCGGTCATGCGCATTAGTACCCTGACGTACTGACGTCAGTCTAATGCGCCCTGACCGACGTCAGCCATATACTTTGGTATTCGGGCCGACTGGACAGCGGACTACCCAATAGTTAGGACTGCAGCAATGTGGAATGAAGAACATCAATTGGATGTTGCAACTGTTAAAGCATGGGGAGAGGACACTTCTTACCATGCCATGTTAGTCTATAAAAGTGACCCTCCTGAAAGTACACATGTATAAGAATGCTTACAATAACAGTAGATAATCAAGTACAGGTTGCTATAAACAGTGAATTATAATGACTGGGGTTTATATTCCACCTCATGCTTTCTCTACCAACTAGAAATTTCATCAACTGTGTCCGATTCCTTGTGAAGGCCTTTGCCATTCTTTGTCAATATGCCCTAAAATCTTGGTTGGTGTACAAGGCTCCTCCCAAGCCAGTTTTGACTAATGTGTCTATCACAGAAACATATGACTTCAAACAAATGAATATCACTACAAAATCTACTAAATGACAGTACAATTAAAGAAAAGAAAACCACATACACTCTTACCTTGGGGATTTATAAAAACCTGACACTGAAGATCTACTGTTGGGGTCATTTTCTTATAATAACTGCATTACCTTTTTTGAGGAGGGGCCAATGTAAAACTAAATCATAACATTTTGGTAGATTCACAACCAGCGCCAGGAAATTCCTGGAAGGTGAAAAGTTACATGATCACCTCTTAACACAGCCATGCCAAAACCCATCCTGCTTTGTGGCTGGCTTTGAAACTTGAAGTGCTCTGTGAAGGCGTGAAAAGAGGACCATTTATAGTTTTTAAAATGACCTGTACAGAAATGTTATGTATTATGCTGCTGACACAGTTGCTGTCTTAATGGAATGAATGAACTCTTACACTTCCTAATAGAGGTTTACATTTATTATAGCAAAAAAAGCAATACAAAGGGGGCTAGCTTTTGAAAGTCTGATCAGTGACTAGCAGGCCTCATCTTCCTTTTCTGAAAGACCCAAAAAGCTGATCAGTCTTCCAGAAATCATTAATCTTCCCTATACAATATACTGAGTTGTCTGACAGAGCAAACAAATACAAAGTTTTCTTCAAACTTATAAAAGAGTAGCAGCTGGTGGGATTGACAGTTACTACTAAATTACTTTTGGAATGAAAAAGTTATCTTCACTGAATTATCTTTGTTGAGGAATAACAGGAAAGGTGGTTTACACATGGCAGCTTGTAAACCCTACAATCATTACTCTAAAAGAAAGGACTAGAAATGTACTTTCCAAAAGACATTTTAACCTAAGGTGTAGTGGCATGTACTGAAGGGAGACACAGCTAACTAATCTCAAATCCCATAAAATATATTTAAGTATCTGACAGAAGAATAAGATGCAATTTTTGGGGGTAACTGTAAAATAAACAAACTACAGAAAGATGACCTAAGGATGATGAATAAGCAATTTAACCAGTTCAGAAACCTCCCTATGGGACAGTATGTGTAGATCTACAGCCTATGACAACAGTCCAAGAAACAGCACTGTTCCACTTCTGCATGTAAGTGTTTCTTGTATTAGGCCTTACATAGTTTCCTTTGAATTAATTAAAAACTGTATCAAAATGCTGATAACAAATAGAATCAAATATCTTCCATGTTGACAGGCTCAAAGGTCTGAGACTGGGGGTACAGTACTCTGTTCTCCTAATGGGTCAAAGCAAGGACATGTTTGGCGGTAATAGCAATGGTGGAAAAGAAAGCAGACACCATCAGTGAAAAATACCAAGGTTGTCTAATGAAAAATTTAATATTATTAGGTTAACTTTGCCTTGTTTTGCTTTCATAAGAGCTTTCTAATGAAAGAAGATTAAGAAAAGTCGTATATCAAACTCTAAGACCAATAAAATGTAAAAACACCTACTTATCATAAGGGAATTGAAGGCTTTGAGTTGACCGTTGCAGTGAGTGGCAAACAAATCCACTTCTGGAAGGCCTGGCATTTATATAATTTGAATTCTTAACAGAGTTAAAGGATCAGACCACTCCCACCTCTGCATGTAAAAATTCTTTAATTGCATCTTTTACCTTCTTTTAAAACATTTACAATTTATGATTAAAATGAGATACTAGACTGAATAAATTCAATCTTCTACTCCAACAGATTCACAGATTTGAGGATGGAATATTGTATTTTGACTTCTCACTGGGTCATCAGAACCATCTACAGGGGAAATGCCTTTGATGGAAAAAATTAGGGTCATTAGCAGATAACTCCAAGGCTGTCTTGGCCAAAACAAGGCTTTAATATTAGGCCTGCATTGTCTTGTTTTGCACTAATGAAAACTTTTTAAATTAAAGGAACAGAAGACAAGGCACACATATGAAGACAAGGAACAGAAGACAAGGCACATATATGAAGACAAGGAACAGAAGACAAGGCACATATATGAAGACCTGAAATGAATGGAAAAAATCACCTATCTTCCAAACTCTATTATGAGGTATAAGGGAGCAGATGGCTGGCTTGAAGTTGACTGTCGTGGCTAGATGTAAATATATCCACTTCTGGAATACCACACATCTGTGTACTCTTTAAAGAATCAGATTCTTTTTCCACTTGTAAGCCAAAAGTAATTTTCCTGCTCAAAACATATGTCATCTGGTATGGTAAGCTTGGAACATTAATTGCTAAAAGGAGAAGACCGTGCTGCAGAACACATTTGAAATGCCACTGGACAATTGTAAGTTGACAAAATTCAGGTCCTCCCTGGATTTTCTTATATCACATCTCTGAAGTACTGTTTATTATTTTGAAAGTGACTTGGCTGAAAGTTTCCCTGGAAAGCTGTCAGGGCCCCTAACACACCTTTCATATTTTTTTCAAATGCATGTGAAGTGAATTCTTCTGTAGAGTTCAGCTGTCATAAATAGAAACAGTGCTGAAGTTGACTCCCCATTAATACAAATATATAATCAGAAATTAATAATGCAAATAATATACCATCAGAAATTAACAATGAAGGAAGCAATATTAATGAAATGGATATGCTTTAGATATCTGCCTGGTATTGAAATTTCTGTATGTTGTGTAGGAGAGGAATCATCATATCCAGTCAATGTGCAGATGGATTCCAAATTTTTCTGAGATGACACTGTCTTCCTCATATGGAAACTTGCCTGTGGAACCAAGAGGATGCAACAAGACATGTATCACTTCAGCCACAGAAAAAAATATTTACTGGTATGTTTTTTAGGGAAAAGCAGCAAGACTAAATGAGTTTCTGTTCACTAATTCTGAGCGGAAACAGCATCCACTAGCATTGAACCTTTAACTACCTCTAGAACAGCTTCCGTCACTGATGGAATCAGAGAACTCTACCATTATCCCCAAGACTGGGAAATACATTAATTAATTTATTCACTGCTCTGTATAAAGTTCCTTTAGTTTTTTGACAGTATCGAACAACTGCCCATGTTTTGTTTCCTGAGGTGAACAAACACTCCATGGACAGTCCAAGCAACAGAGGTGAAAACTGGACTTAACTGCCTGAAATCCAAGGTGTTTTTTATGAGAAGGCCTCACTGGAATGTGAAGATAGGCACCTTCCATGACCAGAGCTCCATGGAGTAGCAAGTTCTGTGACAAGAAGGAAAACTCAAGGGTCACCATTCTGAAGCAACGATAAGTTTAGAAACAGTATATATGTATAAACCGAACTGTCTGGAACACCCACTTGACTGTGGTTATCTTTTGTCAGGTAGAAAGATGACTCAAACTTGTCAAAAGAGCTATTACTGAATGGGTGAAAAAGACCACAATCATTTGGAAGATCTTTGTCTGTTACTGCCCCTTCTAGATGAGCTTTGAGTTGCAACTTGATTGCTTTCCTCTGAACCATCACCATTGACAAAACCTTCAATAAACCAGTTCCTTTCCTATAAAAGGGCTTCTTAAATAAATTAAAAAAAAATAATTTGAACCAGTGGGGTAGGAGGACATATGTTTCTTTAAAAGAGGACTTTGCCTTGCCTTTCCAAATATGGTAGATCAAATTCTAGAGTTCAGGTATATTATACAGTTTTCTGTGTAATATATCTAATGTAAGAGTGTTTTAAGCAAAGACAGTTTTCTCAAATACCCTGGAAAGCCAACACTATTGAAAGCTTATAGAGCATCATATGCACATTTCATTGTACATTTTCTTAGCAATTAACTCTTATATTCCAATGAATAATTTTACTATCACAAACATACTAAGCTTTTCTGAGTTTGATCTAAGATGGCAACCTGCATGGGTAAAATGATTTGGTGATCACACCACAAATGTACTAGAATTAACAATTTGTCTGTCATATTTATGTAGCAACAAAGAATTCTTCCAGACTGGAACAGTTTTCATTTTGGTTTCACTTCATGCTGTTAGTAACAGGGGTTGCTGGAGCAGCCTTATGACAATACATATCTTGTCCATCTAAAGGAGATTCATACAGTAACAGCCTTTTTGGATGCTGCA